>NW_020955835.1:285734-362689 GCF_003031625.1 Empidonax traillii
TTCATCCCATGTGTATTTTTCTGATGAGTTTAAAAAGATATAATGGAAAAGCATCTATGGAATAAGTAGCAGTCAGGCATATACTGAAAGAACTCACTGTAATCAGTTGTAAAACATTTTCAGTCTCAGGCATACTTCTCACTCCTCCTCCACGCCCCTCCAAAAGAGACCACTGAAAAGCAACTAGGCATAGCTGAGATGTACTTTTGACAAGCACTTAAAAAAAATTAATTTCTTCAGCTGGTAATCAATATGGCTTAGTTTTTGACCTGTTTATGTATAATGCATATATGTATGCACCCACTATATGTGATGGTTTGATGGAATTCATTGCTTTAAGTTATGCACAGTGTAATACTCAAAGTGACTAGAGGAGTTTGTTTATTTATTTATTTATTAACATCTCCTGTAGGAACTGTTGTGAGTGCTATCAAAATTGTGTGTGGAACATTACTTGGCTGTGGACTTCATGCAGGGAAGATGTATTAGAGGTGTTCTCTGCTTGAGACAAGTGAAAGGATGTTTGCAAAGGAAGACCAGAACCATTTTTTGCGAATGCAAAGTAATCAATCTGCTGCTTTGACCCTGTATCGCGTGTTGCAGTTGAAATAGGTGTTTTGGTTTTTTTTTTTCCCCTTAGCGCTGTTGCAAAAGGCAGTATGGCAAGATATGGCACATCAGAGAGAATAGGACAGAGAAGAGGCAGAATAAGAATTCATTATTCTTGTGGATTTGTGTGTTTGAGGTTGCTGCACAGGGTTATGCATCTTGAGCATTTTCTTAAGGTGGTGGTACAGTCCTGTGAAGCATAGTTGGGCTGTCTGATGACTCTGTAGGAGAGCATATTCTAGACACTGAAAAATGTCATTATTAAAATAAGGACTGCACACACACACTGGCCTGGTAGGTAGTTTCTAATAAAGCAGGGTAGGGGAGCTCTCTGGTTTATTGCTCTGCTGTATCAGAAATGGTGTATTTTTGGGTAATAGTTGCTGGATTAAAGCAGTGTAAATTCTAGACTTCTGATTGCTTAGTGTGAGTGGTGCTGTGCAGACACCTCAAGAATTGCCAGGAGCCATCTTGCATTTAACATTTTTGTTTGCTGTGGGCAGTGGAATGTCCATGATTTGTGCAAGAAGAGCAGGGTGTCTATATTTTTATTTTTTTATACTGAGTGCTTCCAGGCTGAAGAGAGCTATGAAGGAGACCCAGTTATTTCAGGCCAGTGCCTGGATTAACTTCTTGGCAAAAACTTGTTATGGATCATATTCTGCTATCACTGCAAAACACAGTAAGTCAAAAAGGGTATCTTTAGTTCTGTTTCTTCTACAAAAAACAGAAAGAGAATACCTGTGATGAGGCTGGAGTTGGATGTAGTATAATAACCACGTGTCAGAGAGGTACTTGTTTGTAGTTAGCTTTTGAGGGAGTTACAGCCACTTAGTGTGTGTCTGTAAAGAGAACCAGGATGCATTCAGTGGAAGAATATTGGTATATCAGTTGGACAACAAATGTTGTCATATGTATTTTTAGTGACATTTTACTTTGTCTGCCTCTTGTCTCGGTGTTCAAATATGAGAAATGCAGGCTGAGGAATATTGCCATAAACAGTTGATGTCTGCCTCTGGGTAGAGGGACATACTTGTTGTATAGCAGAGCTGGCAAAATCTCTAGGCATTACTGGCTGACTTATTTGTTTTCCCAAGAAGGGAGGGGAACGATTAATTAAGCTTAATAAAATGTCTTTCATCTTATAATTTTTATAAGGTTCTTGTTTTGTCTTGGCTTTTCAATTCCTGGAGTTAGAATTGTTATGCTAGCTGCACATGCCTTAGTATTTTATATTGAAATAGGTTGAAATTTTATTTAAAACAATTCTGCATAAGAATTCTAAACCAGTTAGTATTAATTTTAAAATGGAATCTCATATATCAAGGGTCAACATATTTTGTTTGTGGAAAATTATCAGTATAGAAGCTCTCTGTATCTTTAACTGAAATGGTTTCTAATTTATGCTTGATTCTTCTGCTAGGTTAATGTTAATTAGTTTAACATATCACTCATAAAAGATGTCATAGTTGAATCATTGTGTAGGTAACAAATCTTGCACTGGCTAGCAATGAAGAAATATTACCTCTATTAAAACCCACACTTAAACTGTGGAGTCGGTAAGGGCTTATGACATTTTGCAGTTATCCAGCTTAATGCATTTTAATGCCTTTGGTGGCGTGAGGGTTTTTTCCTTGGGAGGCTCTGTGGGGGATAAGCAAGCGAGGCAGAGCTTTCAAATTATGCAGTGCAATATATATATAGCGTAGCCTGTGCCAAGAGAGAAACCCAGTAGAAATGCTGGCTCAGGCTGGGGTTAGGACTGGAGACTGTAACACCAATTCAACCTTTGAAAAAAAAAATAAAAAAAAATCTATCCACTGTTGGGTTATCCAAAGAAAGCATATGTAAACAGTGGTAAAAAAATCTCAAATCTGCTTATATTTAGAACCCAAGTAATTTGATATTAACAACACAGCTGAACGTTTACAAGTATGGTTGCTTGTAATTAGCTGAATAGTTTCATACATCTCTGCCCTGAGAGAAGCATTAGAACTGGGCCTGTAGCAGAAGGCAAATTTCTGTCATAATTGTGGAGTGGTTAGTGTGACTCCATAATCCTTTTCTTCAAAATAATCCCCCAGCCCCCCGGAGGAGGTGATGGTGAGGTGCTGCCAGCTGTGAGCCTGCAGAGGCCAAGCATCCTACTGGGCTGCTACAGGTATTCCAGGGTGTGTGATGGGCATGGCAAGTTAGTCTGATCAGACCTCTCGCCAAAAGATGCTGCCCACATTTATTTATTTATTTATTTATTTATTTATTTATTTATTTATTTAATCCATTGGCGTCTGAATGGCAATGAGAGATTGAAAAAGTGTTTGAGGGTGCTGTTGCTTCCTCTGCCCGAGGAAGCCAGGGTGAGCGGAAGGTGTGAGATCTCGAATGCTGCTGGAGGTTTCACTTGAACAGCGCAGGCAGGAATGGTCAAGAGCTTTGCATCCGAAATGTTAACATGAGAATATTTAATAAATCTCCATTGCTAAAGGTCATAAGCACTTACATGGCACAGGAGCAAGGCCAGTCACTCCAGTACGTGGCAGAGAATGTCTGAAACTTTGGAGGGCACCTACCAGTGCAACTCAGGATTCATAAAGCAATGAACCAGGCGTGTTTTCTTGCAAATTGTGTTTGTTTCCCTGTAAAGCAGATTACTGAAGCTTTGTGGCCACATAAATATGGTGAGGTTGATCTTATGAAAGTAAACACCCAACGTGTTCTAGCATCTCAGAGTCTGAACAGTGGAAGAAACTAGGTAATTTAACTCAAATATTTTAAAGCGTTCTGCGAAATTCAGTGTTTCAGATCTGAGAAATGGCAGCTTTGCAGCAGGTTGAGCTGGCAGAAGGAGCATTCTTCTTCTGCCTCCCTTCAAATTGCATGAAATTTGAGCTCTGTGGTGCAGTAGAAAGCAGAGCTGGTGATTATTTTGTAGTGTGAAGATTCAATTTTACTAATTAAAATATACTGTTCTTTGACATCTTGCTTTATGGCTTATAATGTTGGTGTGTTTGTTGAGTGTCTCAGCATAGTTAGGTGAGGACATAAGACAACTTTGAAGTGACAACAATATTCAGTGTGTCACTCTGACCTTTTAGTGAGATAATCACTCTTCTATATGTAACTATGAACGTTAGGTTTTCTTTAGTTAAAGGAGACCTCTTTCAATGAACAGGTTGTTCTTAAGGTGATGTTTTCTGAGGTGGTTCTATTTTAGCTTCTTTAGCCATTTATTCAGTCATTTGTTTGCAATTATAAATTCTGGTTACCACAGGAGTTGAAAAATTGTAGCAAACAAGCGACTTCTTTCTGAATTTGCTTCTCACCTTGGATTTGCACTAAGCTTTCAGACTTCCTTTAATTTTAACCATGAAAACTGAATATATTACAGTAATTTTATTAACATCAAAAGGCTTCAAATTGTTCACATGTAGCTCTTAAAATTTATAAAGCAGCAGTTTAAGACTTTGAAATTCTTAACAGATGCTCAGCTACGTTCTCAGTATTTGAGCTTAAAGCAGAAAGAATTTAACTCAATTATAATAATGTAAACCTTTCCACTTTGCTTTGCATAATTAAATATTTTCATTTACATAGCACAGAAGTTTAACACTCTAAACAGGGGAGATAAGCAGGAGAAAAAAGCAGACAAAGATGCATCTTTAATGCATGCAGAGTAGTAATGCACTTGCTGGTAATCTTACTGCACTTATTAATAATAACTTCAAGTAGAAAGCCATATGCAAATTCCTGTGAATATAGATTGTACTTAATATGTGGGATTCTTTTTTTTTTTAAATTTGTGTGCATCTCCTGAAATATGCAGTAAAATACATTAAAACTGGAGCAGAAACACAGTAACCTTGATATCTTCTTCTACTTCTTGTTTTAAAATACTAATCAGTGAAATAAGTCTGAGGAAAATTAAGGCATCCTTTTATTTATTTGGCCAACTTATGTGGACACATGAAATGGATGAAATGTGCCCATGTAGAAGTCTGTGATCCTACTGGTGTAGGAAAAACTATGCTAGAGCTGGTTGTTACTATCCCTCTGGGTAATGCTGTGTCTCAGATTCACCAACCTGCTGTCAGAGTAGCCTCTCCATGGTATAAGATGAAGCACTGGGTATTTTGAGGACTATATAATACACCCAAGATCTGCAAATAAACAACTGCACTTTTAATTTTGCTTTGGGTGTTGAATATTCTGCTGATTTTCTGTTCTGTTCTGCTTCATTAGACTTGTGCTACGTTTCTGAAGGGTTATGAGAAGTTTGCACAACTCTTAAGCAAAGGTTTATGAGAAGTTATGAAGGAGCTGCGTAACTCAGGAAATCATGGTACTCGCTAGGTTTTTTTAGTTGTTTTGTTGCTTAGGAGAAAAATGGGTTTGGTTTATGTTGAATGATATGTAATGAATGTATTGGAGAAGTGTCAGTGTTGCAGTCATCTAAGTTGTTTTTGTATACGAGGGGTGAATATAGTTCTGTTCTTGGTGTATCAACTGTATGTCTTGGATGTGTTGCCTTCCAGCTGGTTTTTTGTTATCATATTATCTCTATCTGTGTTTGTGCTCATTTACAACTGGATTTTACTATACTGAGGCGTCTTGGGTCAGATAGGGAATGTTTCAGTATATGAGGTTAGGCACTTACCTAGTTTTGTATGCGTATGAGGTAGGATTTCTTTTCTTTTGGTAGAAAGAATCCAATGCAGAGAGCTCTGTGTAGAAGGTAGGCAAATACCTTTCTTGCTCACTAGATTTTGTTCACAATTATCTTATGCAGTGTGGCCTTATTTATTACAGAAGTAATGTGCTGCTGCTTTATTAAGACTTTTTTCTCTCCCTTAAAGTAACTGTGTGCCCCTTTTTCATTTGAAAACTAAACAAAAAACCCCTTACCTGACATTCTGAAAATAATATTGGAACATTAGACCTGCCAGTCTCTGGAGTGAAACCATTTGTGTGGTAGGTGCACTTTTCTCACGTTTGTTTTTCGTCCAAAAGTTTAGGGAGTGTATATACACTTTCCACTTCCCAGGTCCTTAGTGATTTGTGGATGACTGGGTCCAAGTTCAACTATTTGCCTGTACTCTCTGGGGATTACAATTCCTAGATGTTTTAATACCTGTAACTGTAGCTGGAAGCTGCAGTGAGTAAGCAAGTCCTGATTTATGTGCATTTAATTAATCCTAATGCCTGGGATTTGTTCCAGTAAATTCACACATCTGGGGGAGTGCCTAAGGTTTTCAGTGAATTCTTATAATTTGCATATTGACCTGTGAGGGCTGGAGACTAGAATCAGGGTGTCACCCACGCAAAACATAGCTCTTTTGTTGTGGGACCTGTTTTAGTATTTGTTAGTATTTTTCAGACCGTGGCTCTGATTATATTGAAGAGGGTCAGAGGCAGCCGATGTTCTTTCTCTTTTCTTGGTTTTGAGAAGTATGGGTGTGTTTTTTTTTTTTTTTAAGAATATGTTTTGAAAAACAGACTCCTTCGCAGAAGTTTAATCCAATTTAGAGTTGGTCAGTGTATCTCCTTCTCCTAAGAACTCTGATGGGATAATCCCATCATAAGCTCTTCTCAGCATCTGGCAATACCACTGATGAGTGCTGTGATACTGCAGGTTGCTCGATTACCTGCTCGAGGTTGTCTGGTCCAGGTCTGGGTGTGATAAATCTAACCCAATATGTTTGAATAATTTTGAGTGCAAACTTATTCAACTAAAAAGTGGGTGGTGGTGGTGGAGGAAACTTTGGCTTGGAGTCTTTCT
This sequence comes from Empidonax traillii, assembly GCF_003031625.1. Classification (NCBI taxonomy): domain Eukaryota; kingdom Metazoa; phylum Chordata; class Aves; order Passeriformes; family Tyrannidae; genus Empidonax; species Empidonax traillii. The sequence goes on from NW_020955835.1 coordinate 292,120, forward strand.
GTGGTGGGATTTTGGCTGCACACTGAAGGAATGAAGTATTACCACGGTAGAGGAGAGACATGTTAGGAAATAGTTAAAGTGAACACACCAGTTCATGGGACCCTGATCCTTGTGATAAAGGTGTGACTTATTTAAAACATGCTCAACTGATGGCACATATCCCTGGTTAGGTTCTAGTGGAAAGGGATAGCTGTTTTTTCATGACTGGAAGAAATAGGCATCCTTTCCCTGGGTGCATTGTGGGAGCGGTAGAGAGAGTTTGATTTGCTTTCAGCATTGCCTAGGCTTTCCTGTATTGCTTCTGTATTTGGATCCTTTTTCCTCTGGACTGAATGATGCTTCTGAAATGCAGGGCACTTAAATCCCAGGAAGGATCCTCCTTCTCTCTGCATCAGTTGTGTCAACTGGAATGGGAATATCATTTGGGGGTATGCCCCTATAGAATATCTGAGCAATGAGTTTTGTAGCTTCCTTTGAGGTTTTTTTGGTTTTTGACTGTGTGTGGGGAATATGATTTTTTTTAATCAGTTGTGATAATTTTGCTGTAAGGGGTAATAGACAGTCCTGTCTTGAGTATCATTTCTACATCATTATACCAGAATTTTTTTTTTCGTCCCCTTTCTCACTGTTTCCTTCTGTACTACCACTTTTGACACTGGATTCCTTGAAGGTCTCTGGTTTGCTGTGAAGGAAATCTACAAAGTCAGTACCTGGGAGAAGCGAGGTATCAATTTCTCCCTACCTGTCCCTGTCCTTTGGGTGGAGAGGTTTCAGTGAACATCTGCCATGGCTTGGGATCACATTGTCTACTTCTATAAATTTTACCTGGCTGTTTGTATCTACAACTACTCTGAAGGTGTGAACATGACAATGATATTTTGCCTCCATATAAAAGGAAAAATTTGACAGTATTGCTAAAGAGGGCGAACAAGTCGGGGAAGGAGTAGTGACACTTAGTCAAAATTCTGTCTTTTGGGTGCAAAAAAAAAAGTTATAACAAATACATTAGAACTTTTTTCTTTGTGGTGTATTTAAGTGTAACAGTATGTACAGTAAGTGCACAAAAACAATGACTATGCAATTGGTAGCTCAGAGGTTTTATTGTAGCAGTTATAAGTAATTTGATTCAAGGCTATAGTGCTCAAGATCCTCACTGAACCCTTGTGGGCCCTCCGGGAAGAGTGTGGGAACAGGAAGAGTTTGTATTTGTGCTTTCAAAATTTCCAGTGATTTATGGCTTTTGAGTCTTGGACTTGACTGAGTGAAAGTGTCTTTGTAGTTAATAATCATCTGAGGAGTTTTATTCCCGTCACTTTTTGAACCAATTAGGACTGGTAGTATTCACTGCACCCGGTGGCACTGAATTCCACAGTGGACTTCATGTGAAGAAATGTAATTGGTTTGACTTGAACCTGCTATGAGCTGTTTCTTCCAATGCACTCCTGCTTTTGTAACACTAAAGGTAATTTTTTTTCCTATTTGCCTTACTCTGCCAGCAAGGATCTTGCAGAAGAAGCAATGAGGTTTATGCAGTGATACAGCTTTTTCTTTTTTAATATTCTATGCACATTATAATAATGATAATAACATTCTATTTAATTTTCCTTTTGATCTGCTATGAAAAATAGAACTATCTGTTAAAATCATCTATTGCTGTTGCAAAACTTTGTTCCTTACTAGTAAGACTTATAGTGTCTATGTAAAGAGAACACTAGGTGTTCCAAGCTGAAAAGCCATAGCCCTTCCAGGGCTGTCCCAGCTGACAGTGCAGAGCAAAGTAGAGCTGGAGGGGCTCATTCCTCAGAGAGACAGATAGCAAGTGCAAGAACTCTCAGAGTTGGTTGGTCTTTGTTGCTGGCTAAAAATACAGGAACTGTTGTCTTTTTGTTTTTCTTTTTTGTATCTAGTACAACTAAATAAAAAGGAACATTGTTTACTATTTACTAAGAGACGTTGGTGGAACAGAGCATTTAAACAAATCAACTTATTATTGAGTCATTAATATTTTGACAAGTATTTGTAGCAGAAAATTAGTGTACGTTTTCTGCTATATTTTTATTTTAAAAAATTATTTCTCTAAAAGCCATAAATTTATTTCTGGCTCCTGATAGTTTCATAGAAAAAAATATAAAATAATTCTCATGATAAAATCAACCTACATTTTCCAAATAGATAATACATCCTGAGGACAGAGAAGAAAGCAATCAACTAGATGCTTCAAGTGTGTTTGGAAAGGGCTGGTGGTACAGTCTTAAAACTATGCTAAAGTCAATGAAAATACCTTCTTTTCTCTCAGTCAGCTGAGCAAGACATATAGGTACAGCACACTAAGATGGAGGCTGCTGTCATTATGCCTGATACAGAAATGAAAGGGTTCAGGGATTAATGGGAACTGTGATGTGGCAGCTGAGAGGAGAGGCATTAGGAACAGGGAGTGTTCCCGTGGGTATTACAGATATTGGAAGTATTTTTTTTTTTTTTGGTTAGCTTTCAGTATATGGTTTGCAAATTGCATACAGAGCAAGGTAGTTGCAGATATGCTTTCCGTGATTCCTGAAAAAAAAAGTTAAAGACAGATTGTGTGTTCTACTCTGTTTAAAATAAAAACTAAAAATTGCACCTCTGGTTAGGTTAAATGCGGGCTTCAGTCACTAGGTCTGCTTCAGAGCGGTGTAGAGAGGGGACAGCCAGACAGTTAAATTGGTAATACAGGACAGGAATACACTATCTCCATTCTAGGCAGGATTTTGGTTAAAGACATTTGAATTGTGATTCTTAAGAGGTTAAACTTTTTGAAGGAGGGGTGTGGCGGTCACTTAGGATCAAAAAGCTAAGAAGAAAATCAGAGCTCTTCTGAACTAGTTCTAGAGGAATGGTGTGGATGAAGAAAGTATGAATTCTTCTTGCACATCCCAGAACTAAAACACAAATCTTGCTGAAGAACCCATCTTGATTGCATAGGGAAAAGCTGAGCCCTTTGAGCAAAGTAGCAGGAATTAGTGAAATTGCTGTTGCTAAAAGTGTTTTCCCCCCGTAGAGATGGCATAGCTGATTATAATCTGTGCAAATTGTCTTGTATGTTCAGTGAACTTGAGTTTCAGGCATTGTGGATTTAAATACGTAGTGACTCTATTTCAGTAGTCGTGTCTAACAGGTTGGTGCATCTATGTAAAACTAGGAAGTACCTTTTAAAAAGGATGTGGAATCAGATTGATCTGTATTTGGCATGTTAAATTATTGAACAGCATCAAAAGGGCATGAATCATCACCTGCTGACACTCTCTTGAAGAAATGGCAGAAGAAATTCTGTCTGCACTGTTAGAAACTGATGTCAGTCACCAGGGCCTTGTAGATGTGTAAAGAGAAAAGTAAGGCAGAACTGAAATCCTGCTCTTTGGTGTTTCCACTGCATGATAAAAATTAAGCTCTGCTTGGCTATAAATGGAAACTATGGTTTCCAAGATGCAACATGGGGTAGGTCTTTTAAGACTCTCCAGTTAGTAGTTGACTCTCTTGTATGAATTTAGGAAACTAGGCATCATCTCTCCAAATCCTCTACAGCAGGTGAGAAAGAGCACTCATTTGATGCAGATATTTTGCTCAAGAAAACCTTGGGGAATAATTGTAAAAAATTAGAAAAATAAACGAGAGAGCTAGTGGACTTTTGTTGTGTGGTACCAGTGATGCTGATCTCCCATAGGAGATGCAGGGGTCTGTTTGTTGCACGTTGCACTTCAAAACCAAGCATTGATTACCTAGTTATAAGAGCTGGAAGTTGTTTGTCAACTTGACAACTTGTTTGCTGAATATTTGTGATTGTCTTGAGAAGACTGATGCAGGGAATTATAGTGACTTTGGCACAAACTTCTCAGAATTGGTTTTGTTTTGCAGTGTTAAGATTAGCGTGCTTGATTTTTTTCTTTCCTCTCCAGCAGGTTTTCAAATGGCAAGCCCTTTGTGCTCTGTAGCACACCCTTTAGTTTGGGTGAGTGAGTTTGCCTCACAGGCATGAACCCCAGGCACCTGCTTTGCAAATTCCCTGTGCACGGTTTACTCGGAGTGAGCTGCACAACTACTCTCATTTTTTTTAAAAAAAAAAAAAGTGTTGGGTCCAAGGAATCATTTGCACAGGCATTTAGTTTTTAAGTTTTCTATTCACTGCTCTGCAGCCAGTAGGCTCAGGTAAAAGGGGGCAGAATTGGGCAAGGGGAGCAAAACCTCTCTCGCTCATGTTAGGCTGGGGTTTGGTAGATAGAAAAAAGCGTCTCATTTGAGTTAATGGATTTTGGAAGAATAGCTTGCCTATGCTTATTGTGCTATTTTATTTTTTTTTCTTTCCCCTTCCCCCCCCGCAGCTGCTGATGCCAAAATGGAAGAGCAAATCACAAGCATGTGGACCTTTTGCCATAGTGCTTGGCTTTGAGGGTAAATGGCATACTCAGGGCTGTGTTGGGGGGGTTTGCCTGAGACAAGTGGCTGCTTTCAAAATTCTTGTTAGGAAAAGTGATGGATGGCTTTGTTGCAAGCTGCCCTTTCCCCTTCAGGGTGAGCCTGCGAAGGACAGGGTTTCTGAGAAGTTGTCAGCACTTGATAGCCGTGTGCTGCATCACTGGAGCAATGCAGAAAGAAGAAAATGGGAATAATCTGGAGACCTGCCCGTTCAAACAGTAAATGTGCTGAAGTGCAGGTAGCACCAAACATGCCTGATGAATCATGTCTTGTCCCTGGTATCAGATAGGAGTTGAATATTGCATAACTATCAGATTTATTAAGAGCTCTTTTCTTGTTCAGTAAATATTAAAGAATGATACCTCTTGTGTTCAGTAAAGGGTAATCTGTTGATAACAGTCTTTTTGAATCCAAAGATATCAGGACTGCATTTTGAAAGGTGGTGCTTCCAAAGAGACAGATCAGTTGAGAGAACAATATTTTTTTTCTAATTTCAGTGAAGAAATGCAGTGGTATTATTTGAGCATTTTAAAAAAAAGATATTTATTGAGTCATACTTTATTTCTCCATCCAGTTAAAAGGACCTAGTGAAGACTTATGTAGGCATTAAAAAAAACCAAAAAACCTCTGTACTTTTACATGAGTCCAAATCAGAAGTTTATTTTTTGGTAGTCATGACTTACTGGGTGACTGGTGTGTTCTGGTGCCTTAGCACATGCATCAGTTTACTATCCCAGTAAGTGATCATACTTTCATCACTAACTCCATCTTTTTGTATTCACACATTGCTTTATTTCTCAACTTTTGCAGTTAAATGCTTAAATAATCTAGTAGGGTATTTCTACTTGCCGTTCCTTTCCCTTGTCTAAGAACAATATACCTTGCAAGCAAACCCATTTAAATTGAAATGAAGTCTGTCCTCTCTTTCCAGCATTAGTCTGTATCTAAATGAAACCTTTACATATTGACACGTGTCTGAGATAGAAATTGTGATATGGTGCAATTAAGTTTACATCTCTACAGCTGGATCTGGCACTTAAAATAGAGATCTTTCTTCTTTGCTATGTATGAAGAATAAAATAAATCCTCTTGGGGAAAAAATGTATTTCTAGAGAATTTAGAAATGTATTAATTTACTTGAGCTAAAAATAAAGTAACTTTAATTAGAGGTCATTAAAGCTGTTTAGAAGATGAGTCAGACTTCTGATTCCAGGTGTTCTCTAATAAACTTACCTAGCTCAAACCAAGAAACTTCTTCTAAATCTAATGGTCTTACTTTGGGTGTTCTTACACCTTGGGAAAAATTCCTCACTAAAAGGTGAAAAAATGTTTTAGATCAACATTTGAAGGAGGAATTAATTATTTTCTTAAAAACACCTGACTTTTCAAGTGTTTTTCACATGCCACAGAAATCTTGCTGTCATCTCCTGCTCTGCTAAAAAAGATGGAGGCGTCTTTCATTTTTAAAAGCACGGTATGATGATTTCGTTGTTGGTGCAACTGGAGGATCTCCTGACTGCTTTTTAACCAGGTTAGGTGTTTAGATTGGCACTGGTGACCGGGCTAGTGAAGGAGGAGAGGGGGTGCCAGGCTGCAGCAGGCTGTGTGCTGCACTTGAGGGCTGCCCTCCTGAGGAGCACGGGAGTCCTTAAAGCTTCTGCTGCCCCCCAGGTTGGCCCATGCCAGGCTCTGCCGTGCTCTGTGGTGGGAATGGGACTAGCATGAGTTGTCAGTGTTTTGTGTGCTGCCTAAGCTGTCCCTGACAGATGTCCTGTGTCCCATTGCTCTGCTCTTCTCTGCTCAGGGCTCCTTACAAGCTCAGCAAGAGGCTCGTCTAAGGGAGATTAAAGACGGGCTACTGCCTGTGCCTGCTCTGACTAAAGAACAGATCCCAGTTCCACATCATCTGTTTCCTTGTTGAAACGTGAGCTGTAGGACCTAGAAAACAAATTTACTTCTCATTTTGCTGATCTGGCATTTTTTATTTGTTCAGACCTTGAAATGAAAATCCTGCAGAGAGCACATCAAGCCTTTCCTTTTTCCCTTTCAGGCCATTGTCCACAGGCTTTTGGAGTTTGTTTTGTGATGGAGTAACTCAAAGGCTGGTTTTACCGTGTCTACAGACAAATAAGTATACTTACAGCATATATAATGTCTGTAGTGCAAATGGTCCCAGTGGAGGATTGTAGTGAAGTCAAGACATTAAGTGCTGTCATGGAGATATGGGTGGGATGGAATTATCTATTCTGGATTCACCTTGTGTACAATGTAGATACACCTACTTTGTGTTTTTGTTGCTTACGATAGGTTTGTGTTTGGCTAGTTTTTGTCAGTCAGTACAAAACTAGAGAAATGACAGTATTGTTTCAATTGCTGCCACTTTAGGAAAATATTTCTGGGTTTAAAAAAAAAAAAAACAAACCACCAAAAGGCTAAACTGGTATAAGAGTAGGAATGATTGCTAAATAGAGAAACAGGATGAGGAATTGTTGGTTCCAAGGTTTGGGTGATTTTTGTACAAAATGGTTAGGTAGTCTTCATTCCTTCCTGTTTCTTTTAAATATACAAACACACTAATAAAATCACAACAGTTGGTTCTATGAACAAGGAAATAAATGCAGTAAAATCAATACTTAACACTTTTATTTAGAGATAAAAGCAAATTTTATTATTTACAAACGCCACTCTCTGAAAGACTTGAGTTGAAAATATTTTTGTTTTGAAAAAGCACATAATAGTTCAATATTTTCTTGAAATAACATTGAGTTTAAAACCGACTGGTGAGTGAGGCATGAGGCTATTTAGAGTTGAGGAAATAACTAAGTTAAAAAAATAAATGCAAATTTTCTGTTGAACTTGGAGAGAAAAATCATCTCACTGAGTGGTGGGAGGCTGCTGGATTTATGCCTGAGGTGTGAACATTTGACAAAGCCAGCCTGCTCATACAGAGGAAATATTTTCTTCCCATTCAGTTCACTATAGTGGTTATTCCATTCAAAATTAAGAACAATTTGGGAGAGAAGACAGGAGAGCTTATTTTTCATCTTCTGGCATAAGACAGCAGTGGGTGTAGTAGGTGAGGGTGTGTGTTACTTCTAAACACTGCAGTGTGTGGTCACCAACAGAGTCAATCATATCCCCCAAACAACATCATGGCGAAGTGTGGGAGCTATTGTATGGATAATAGTTAATTTCAAATGAAAAGGTCTTGAAGATCGTTAGTATAGATTTTTTTTTTTTTTAGAAAAATAAGCATAAATATGAAGCCAGCTTGATTTTTTTCTTCCTTTGATGCAAATGGTGATTAAAACTGTTGTTTTTAAGTCCCTTCATTTAAATAATCTTAATGTGATGAAGGTAGGTAGGAGTCTATGAAGGGTATTCCCTTTTTACTTATTTTTATTAGTATTGGAAAAAAAATGACAAAAAGCCAGAGATAAGCATTATTTCTTTAATTATCTTTAACTGCATTTTATCATCTCCCCCTTGAAGTTAGAGACCAGATTCAATGAGTCCAGAGATGAACAAAATGTGTAACTGCATTTTGTAATTTCTTGTGGAAGCTTTTGAACTTAGTGGCATTAGTAATAGGGTAGGAATAAAGGATCTGTACAAATATTTGAAGGATATAAACATAATTTTTGTCTCTTAACTTAGAAAGAAATTTTTCTGTTGGGTAACATAGTGATCAATCTGGCATCCAAACTTTCATCTGTGAAATGAATGATTTGTGTGGGTGAGTTTTTCCTTCATTTCCACTTTGTCAATCAAGAGCTTTCTTTTTGTTTAGTAGCATTTTATCTATGATTTTCAAGTAATGATATGTTTTCTTTGGAATGACTCTTTAATTTTCCATAGTTCAAGAACAGAAACAGAGGTTTTAAAAACTGGTTTCTCCCAGCAAAACCACTAGATAGCATTTTTTTTCCCCATCCTCTGCTTTGCTCCCTTTCTTTCCTTCACAACACAAAAGGTCAAACAAAATCACACACACACAGCCCCCCTCCCTGATTCTAAATGAGAAGAAAAAAACCTACATCTTTATTTCTGAATCTGTAGCTTTGCTTCTTACTGGTAGAGCTGTACATGAAGTGGAGATAAGTATCAAGACCCTAATTTTAACAAAGTATTTAAATGTGTGGTTACATTTATTTCTATTAAGGCCGATACTGAGGTTTAGATTTTGTTCTGAATAGAAAGCACTTCCCTGAGTTGGAGTATGGAATGCAAAGTGTCTGGCATTAGTCATGGCTGGTAGATGAATGTGTACTCTGTCCACAGATTGCATTTCTGATACTCTGCCGATTGCAAATGTGATTTTAACAGTTTGGTGTGTATTTAGGTATTTTGCACCCCCCAAAGAAGGAACTGGTAGTTATTCAAAGATAAGGCACTGAAAATAACATTATTTTGAATAGAGATAGCAGTAAGTTTGAAGGTTGGTAAACCTAACTTTGTTAGTAACTTAGGCAGATTCTTATGTGTGAGTCTAGATACTGTTAAAATGTTTCAATTATAAAATGATAAAAATATTTGTTGATGGCAAGTTAAACAAAAGCATCAAGTTACTGTTTGAGTGTCAAATTTTTTCTCACATAAGATTTTTTTTCTTTGACACAAACAAAAAATGAGAACCAGATTAGGTTTAATGAAGCACGTGATAATCCAGTAGGCAATCCTACTTCTTGCATCTCTATTATATGGGTGTGGCCTGTGCCCATCATGGACTCAAAGTGCAGTGCAGAGTTGTACCCAGAACCCGTGCTTTCCGTGTAGGAAGAGTTTCCTCTCCTGTATTAGCAAGGAAGATGACTATATTTCATAGTTACTGGTTATTGCTTTGGGCTCTTGGCAAAGTATCAGGGTAGCTTCTGCTCGGGTAATGTTGGGAAGCCTCTTTTGCAAGGAAATATTTTGGCACGTTATTATGTGTGGTTTGGTCCAGCAGAAGAGCGTGTGGGATGTGTAGTCTTCAAATGGAAGTGCTGTAGGAGTATTTATTTTAATCAAGTTTTAAACATGCATCATGGCATGGCTAAAAATACCTGCCTACTTCAGTAAAGTGAAGAAAGGCACTGTAAATATAAACGTAGGTGGTGTGAATGGCTGAGAGCTGGGTAACGTTTGCTGTAGGCTTCTAGTTATGTGAAAGAATAAAACTCACATGTGAACAGCAGACCACAGGATTTATTTTTTATTTTTGTGCTTATAAATAGCTGGATTTGGAATGTAAAAAGATAACGAACCAACACTGTGTTTTATTTGTGATATTGGATGAGGTCAGGAGCATGACCTACACTGTTCAGATCTGACTCATTCTGTTTGGCTGCGCTGAATATGAGGAAACTACAAAGGCAGTTTTAAAACACGTGGCTACAAATAACTTGTCAGTGTTTGGTGATGCAGAGTCCACATAAATCTCTACATCTGGAACGTGTGAACCTATGAGTATCTCCTGTTAATTATCCTCTTTGACATTTCCAAAGCTAAATAAGAAAGATGGTTAGTTATGAATCATATCTTGCCATGCTGGAATGCCAAGCATCATTTTATTGTGATAGAGATTAAGTACAACAAGAGTCGTAACTAGTCTCAGCATTGCAGTTTTTGCTGCTGTCAAACTGCTGATGCAGCATTTGTTTAATACAAATGAACCTTTGCACTCTTATAAAGTGCTTTAAACCTAGAGAAAATTTATGCCTTATCAAAAGGTTAATCCTGACAAATTATTGTAAATTATCTACTGTCTGTGCACTGCAGGTGCAGTGAAAATAATTTTCTGTCATGCAGGCCAATGCCTGTTTCAGTAGATTGGAGAGCATCGTTGTAGGTGCCAGCAGCACTGGGGTGGTCGTCAGGAACAGCTAGGAACAGCTACGTCATCAGGAACTTCACTCTTAATGGGTCAAGTCTCTGAGTACCAGTTATTCATGGGTTAACAAGCTTCATCTCTGCTGCTCAGCATTTTGGATGGACTGTGTACCAGCCTTGTTTCGGCAAAGTATGAAATACATATGTTTAAATAGCATCAGACTTCAGTGGCATAAAAGTGCTTCAATGTGTCAGGACCTTGGGTTGTGTGTAGGTTTTTTGTTGGTTGTTTTGGTTTGTTTTTGGGTTTTTTTTTCCCTTTTTTCTTTTTTTTTGGTCTTATAGGATTGCATCCACTTTCCCTCTGGCTGCTGCATTCTTAGTCCTACTATTAATGCAGTGTGGGGGAAAAAAAAATAGGCTCTGAAGCAATGAGCACCAGGTAGCCTTTACCATCAAAAAAAATCCAGATTCAGGCATTTGAGCACTGTGTGCTTAACCAACCACATAGCTCAGATTTAAGGAAGTTCATGAGCTCCAGTATCTGTCACTTCCTTTCATTTCTGTTTTGACTGAGAAATATGAAGAAGTCTAACTGAAAACTGTGGTTTTAATCACATTTTAAAGTTATGCAGGGGTGCAGGCTTGTAACAACTGCATCTGCATTAACATTTTGTAATTTCTATTACAACATATAGAATGAATTATTTGTATAAGTATGTGACGGCGAACATGACAATTAGGTAAATTTCTGAAAACTGTTTGTTTGTTTGCTTTTTTATGGTAGCTGCCATGTAGCTGTAGGGGCGTGCAAGCCTCCTGAACAGGATACTGCACTTCTTCCACATTGTGTAAGCAGCTGGTGGGCTCCTGGGCAATGAAATGGGTTAACAAGTGAAGTAACTTTCTCGTGTTGATAACCATTAAACAACCCTTAAACAAGGATACCCTCTCAAAAGCATTACGACACAGGATTTTTTTGTTGGTGTTGGATAACAACACCTTTTGCAAGTGTGAGACCTGCATCTTGTATAGCTTGGAAATGCAGGTATTCACTGCATTTCTCCTGCCTCTTTTTGAGGCAAGAAAGACACATGAAAAAGGCTAGTGTGATATGTGTTGACAATAGCTTTGTTTTGATGTCATGCAGTCGATAGGACCCAGAATGTGCCCAGAAGACGTCAGCAATTCTGAACAACATGAACTGAGTTTTCCTCTGAAATAGGTCCTTTTCAAGCAAATGCTGGGTTCACTGTTCTTTCATTACAGGAACAGTGTAGCCCCCATTTCCCACCTACCCGAGGCTGCCTTACCCACCCACTCACATGGGCTGTTTTTGTAGGGGTGTCATTTTGCTGAGGTGGTGTCAGCCTGCAGAAGGAAGCGCGAAAGGAAGCCCCTGCCATGGTGCAGGCCTGCACTCACAGGGCCATTATTGTCAATTCTTCCTCTCCTTAGAGTCCAGCAACCCTTCATATATATAAATATATATATTTATTTTTTGTAGAACAACTGTTTCAGCATTTTGCTCCCTGATGCTGTGGCTGGTGGTGTCTCTCTCCTCTTTTGCAGTACCGTTTTCCCCCCCTTTCCTCTTGATTGAAGTTCTCTCTTTAACTTCTTATTGTATCTACCCAATTCCATAAATTCTTCTTCTGAACTCCTATTCCTTCCCCACAAAAAGCCCCTTATTGTCAGAGAGGTATGCGTTCTTGCCTGGCCTCTGGACAGCTGTTCTATTCAAAACCTCTCCCCCGGAGTAAGAGGCATCCCACAATTCCTTGCCTTTTTCTTTGCCGTGGTAAAAGCTAAAAGAATGTTTAACAAAGACCCACGATTTGTGAGGGGGGGAAAACGTGAATGCAACTTAATAGTTTCAGAAAACTGCTGAATAATATAAGCCTTCAAAGAACTTTTTTGAAAGCCTTATCCCTGTTCATAAGAAGCTGGTAAAGCAATAAACTTACAGGGTTTGATATAAATATCTTATTTGGACCTCAGTGGCGAGTCACATATTTTAATTATTTAATATTTCAGAGATATTTTTTTGTCAATGCAAGATGGCATGAAGTTAAAGCACATATTACATGTGGTGGGTTGATAATGACTAGGTGAATGATGGGTTGTATTGTGTTTTGGAGATTTTTGGAGTCAGGAGTGTTATGAAAATGCAAATTAAGAGCAACATATTTGTAAAAAGTCAAGGTTTTTTAGTTGCATTTGTCCATTAAAGCTGTTACTTTTTCTTTTAAGGGTTTGTACATGTTTGATAAACATTATTTTGATTATGGAAAGCATTTGTGGTATGGATTTGTATCCTATTCTGAACAAATTTGTTACAGAGCAGTGTTCTGAAATTGGTGTTTCAAAGGAATGTAATCAAATTAAAATTACATTTTTGCATCTGTTTAAATGTTAAAAACCATTTTAACCCTGCACTACAAGTGAGAGGAGGTTATCTCAGAAAAAGATGAGGAATAAAATGCTTTACTCCAAGTCTTTTGCTATTTGAACAGGCACCTTTGACAACCTTTCTTGAATGCCGGGTCCTGCTACGTTCTCACAGGGGTCACTTGCTTTGTTTTTTTTTTTCTTTTTGTCGAGAGGCCATTTCGCAGGGCTGGGAGCTTGGTGACAAATGTTTCTGGGTTTGAATGCGTTTAATTTCAAGTGCAAACCTGCCTTCCTGCGCCGAGCCGTACGGGGGATGAGACTGCCATTTCGAAATGTTAGTGCTTCTCGTCTCAGAGTGGCCGCGCTTCCATCCCTGTGCGGTGTCACACGCACGGACAAACCCACCTCCAGTTGATGGGAAGGTCTCGGAGCGCTGCAAATGCCCAGTCCATGAGCATCTGAAGGCCCTGCTCGTTGTTTTACGGAATATCTCTTACCTTTGTACACGTACCCAGAGCATCTGGGGTCTTGCACAGGCGTCTGGCCCGAGCCCTGTGGCTGTGCTTTAACACAATTGATTGCACCTCCAAAGGAGTCGCTGGGCTGCGTTGCTACAGCCCTTTGCTTCCCGAAGGGGGGTGGGTGGACAAAGGATTCTCCCCCCACCCTCCTCCTAACCCCCAGCCAGCCTGGGATCGCCTGGACCCAGCAGCCCTGCTGCCAGCCCGGCCATATGCATATGAATGGGGTTGTACATCTGCATTTGCTCCAACCGTTACCCCATTGTCACGGATTCATGTAATGAAGAGTCCCCGGGTATTCATTAATGTGCGTGGCTTCAGGAACATTTTTGGTGGGGAGTGCTTAGCCACGGCTATTCCTGCGGTGTAAATGATATACAAAGAAATAATTAAAAAAAAAAAAACACACCACACCCCAACAACTATTTAACAATAGTTGTTATTATTAAGCAGCTGTTTGTTTAATAACAAATTTAATTTATTATAAGAACAATAGTTTATTTAATAACTAGTTAACATATAGAAAAACTGTAAGTCGGAGTGGACAGAATCACACAAAATACTCATTGCAAAGTGAAGTGTCCTCTGGTGTTGTGGCAGGGATTATTTTTTCACCAGAGACGGAGCAAGCATTTCAGTGAAAGCCAGACTTTTCCGGTCCACAGTTCCTATTTGTTGTGCAGATCTCTGGTGTATTTGCAGATAACGTGGCTCACATCACCTAATTTCTTTGAGCAAGCTGGTTGAGCAATTTTGCAAACCCAGTTCAAGCTATCTAGTTTTCTTATTGCGAGGTAGTGCGAGTTGCTAAGGTTTGAAGTGTGTTCCATTCTGCGATGGCTACGTGGGGGTTTGTGCTGTGCCGGTTGTAGCTGGAGGAGCTATATCAGCAGCCCCCGTCTAGAGACTGAGAAGGAGCTTTGTGAAAGATGACAGTTGGCTACCAGATGCATTCAGAACCAGGGCTGCTGAGCACTACCCCATCTGCTTTGAGTAGAGCAGCAGGGGTTTTTAATGCCTACGTATTCATTATATAGAGGGAGTGGTTACATGTTTAATACAGGTCCTCATTAATTTTGTGTAGCCCACTAGAGTTCTCTAGTGTAAGTATGAAGAAATAAAACTCATAATGATCTCCCTCAGCTTGCATCTGCTACACAGGATTCTCAACAAGGCTTTTTGTCGCCTGTTTTTTCTTTCTTTTTTTTTTTTTTCTTTTTTTTTTAGGCTATAATGGGAAGCCTTTAGGAACCGTATAAATGTTACTGTACTATGCAACAAGGACCTGTATGTCAGTCAGGGGACTGGAGGCAGCAGGTAACTTGGTGAAATTATATTCTTCCTGCACTGCTCAAGAGTGCCTGGCCAGCTGGTGCCAGGTGGCCTGCTGCTGGAGTAGCAGGGGATGTGAAAAATAAGACCTTGCTTTCAATGACAAGTATCTGCCCTCCTGGGCTTGCAGGCTCTGCAGGGCAGCTGTCTCCTCTCCAGTGAGTGCCAGATCTCCATGTTTTGAAGGAGTAGCCAGCAGTAAGTTCCGAGCAGTCTTAGAGGGATTTAGAAAAGTGTGTGACCATCCCCCAAAGACTTGATAGCAGCCTCTGACATGCAAATGCAGTTCTCGCCATCTCGTTTTCTGATTGGTGCCAAAGTCTTTCAGGTCCCAGCGTGTAGGCGCTGGTCCTGCTGCAGTGTGGCATTCACATGCTTATGGTGTGAGTCACTGTAGTGAAAGAAACAGCCACAGAGCTGATGCCAGAAGAGATGAGCTTGTGAATTTTCTAACTATTACAGGTAGTAGTGAGGTTTTGAAACATAGCCAGAGACACCTTTCCACCATTCCCTATCTTTAAGAGTTGTGGTTGGTTTTTTTTTTTTCCCTTATTTCGTTTCCCTTTTGATTCAGAATTCCAGGATGTATATCTCAAATATTGATTTAAAGTCCTAAATAATTTGTGTGATAGCTGAAGATCTTATAGCCGTTTATCACAGATTATTTTTCCCCCCTCTGTGCTCAGTGCCCGTTGAGATTGCTGTCACTGAGGCAGCAAAATTACTTCTGCTGTAAAAGAGCTGGAGTTTGAAGCCTTTGGGTAAGACACCTGAGTAAGTTGTGAATTCCTTGTTTAGTCTTCATTCCTGACCTCTAATAGCAAGGAGGAGGAGGGGCACGCTGGCTCCCAGAGATCGCAGGACCAAGACCCATTCAGTGCTTCCCTATAAGATGCTGACCTGCTCTCACTTTGTGCATCTCCTGGCTTGGGCACACGATGACAGCGATACTAACGTGTCAAAATCTAGGCGTTGAAGAATTCTTGACTTCTTTTCACTTCCCACTTTGGATAGTAGTACCTGCAGAAGGAAGTTTGTTTTTCTGTTGCGTGCCTACTGGCATGTGCTCGTTTATGAGTGTAGATTGTAGGGCAAAAAAAAGTAGATTGCCAGTTTTTTAAAGTGAGGTACAATAGACACAAAGTGGATTTTATCTTCTGTTACTTTAAAAATTCTGTTAATAGTCATAATTTCTTGTAAGGTGAATCAATATAAAATCCAGGCAATTGTTTTCTATCCTAGCACTTAGCGTTCAGGTTTAAGGGAATATGTTGAGAGTGAACCATGGTGAGGGTGGCAAGGACATGTTTTCTGTTCTGCAGTCTGAGCTACACAGATGGCAGTCCTTGGGCAGGAATGGGATGGGAGAGGACGGTGTCCTACCCCCTGGCAGAAAACTGCTGCAGCTTCTTTGTCAAAGCCCTCATTTACTGCTATAAACCTCTTCCTTTCCCCTTGTTTATAGGGAGAGACAAGCTTTCAGGCTTCGTCTGCTGACTGATCCAACTGATTTTTTAGTAAGACAACTTATGTGAGTAGTGCTGCTTGTCTGCAGATGGCACAAAATATATGATGAAAGTAAGAGAGGAAAAAAAACCCGGGAAATGGCATGAGTCTATTTACACACAAGCAGTGTGCAAAGGTATTAAAGAAAATTACCCTGAAGCAACTTTAAAGTGCTAGGTGGGTGATGCAGGCTGTGATATTTATCAGCCCTTATCAGGGACTAACGTAAAAATTAGGCATAATATAAGCTTACCCTAAGGTGAGCCTTTTGATTTCTGTGCATACTGTGCAAGGGGTATTTACATTTTGTCGTTCCCTTGTTATTTCTTATTTACATTATTGTTCTCTTGTTTTGTGAATATAGGTCACAACCATAGACTATTTTACACTGCTTTTAATCATGAAAAATTCATGACAAACCTTGAGAACACTGTCTCTGTGTATAGTAAGTGTTACTGGTAATAAGTAAAGAAAGGTACTTCAATGCCTTTTATCCCTCTATATTCGGGGGGGGGATAGAACATTAGATGAATTTTATAAAATCTTTATTGTGTCTGATGTCTGTAAATCTGTAATGCTGGTTGGCTGGAGTGCAAGTCAGTCCATTAAAGAAATGTCAAGTGTAATTTTGGAAGAGATATGTTTTAAGACAATACATGCATAAAAAATAGCATAAGGAATTTGCCTCTGGGTTGCTGAGAGGGTGACACATTAATTGTCACAGATGAAGAGGTAGACCCCCCTTGGAGCTCATGATTTCGTTGTTCATGATTTATGAGTCTTGCCACTCATTAGAGGGGGACACATGTGCTGTTCTCATAGCATTTAAAAGATAGTCTGTCATACCTTAATCTTTTAGCAACAAACTTGTAACTTTCTGAGATCTACGAGTGCTTTAATATTACTCCTCTCAAACTATGCTTTCATTTGGTTTTTAATTGAGCAGCAAGTGCAGCTGGGTTTTCAGTTCTTTTTTCCTTTTTTTTTTTTCCCCCTGCCTATAGGAAGTGTTGCTTTATGCTAAATATTGATTTTTTCCCCCCCTTTTTGTCAGGATGTACTGAAACGAAGACAGTTAAACTAGTGGTTCTTGTATAGTACATAATAAATCACATCTTGTCTATTTTTTTCCTTTATACTTCCTTTTCAGTGTATTCAATTCAGCTCAGTAGTGAGATCAGCTAGATGATGCTGTTGCAGCAGAAGCAAGGCGGTGGTGCTGTGGCAAGTACTCCCCCTCCCCCCCAAGTGTTTATTGCAGCTCAGTTCGTTTCTCTGCCAGTATTCCTCTTGGTCTGCACGCTCTTTCCTCCCCGCACAAACACGTTCTGCTTATTAGCTGAGAAATGCCACTCTCCCCCTGATGGCGATGGTGGCCCTCACCTGTGAGTTTAACAACAGGAAGAACAAGTGATGTTGTACAAGGAAGATAAACGAAAGTCTTTCACATGGCCCTTATCTCCAAGCCTTGGAAATGACTGCCTAAAGACATTTCCTTGCCTCCTGCAGGCATTTCTGTCCAAATTCTACCTTTATAGCAGAATGCATTGAATTTAAGCTCTATAAGGCGCTAAGAAAATATATAAACATAAAAATATGTTGCCCAGGCATATCTTTGTTCATTGTGTTGCCTCCAAAACAAAACTTTCTGGGTTTTTCTTGTTGCAATAAGGTGTTCTTGTTTAGTAAGGTGTTGAATAGGGTGTCACATGATTTTTCACTCGTTAGTTCAGCTGTGATTGAAATACTTTTATGAATTTTTTATGTGAATCCTTTTCCCTTTATTATCAGACTAGAAGTCCAGGAGGATTGGGATTTTTTTTTTCTGAAATTTCTGATCATTGAAACACATATCATACTAACTTTGTTCCTTCTGAAGGCACTGAAGTGCATTTGAAATATCCTTCTATATCATATATTGGCTTTTTTATATACTGAATGACAATCCAATTCATCAGTTTCAGAAGCAGAGTGTAAATTTGAAGATTTTTATTCAAAAAAATCGTCCTGCAGACTCTGTATACCACTACCTGGTTTATCTGCTGGCCACTGCGAAAGTGAGAGCACCTCTGGGCTTGTATGGCTGCGCATATGAATGTGATGCCCAGTTGAATTGTAAACAGCAGCGCAGCAGATGATGTTGAGGGCTCTGCCTGCACTGCTGTTCCTCTGCCCTGGGCCTGGGAACAGCTTGTGAGCATCTGCAGAGGAGAGGGAAGTTTTCACTGGTGACTGTGCCAGAGATGAAGAAAAGAGGGCTAAGATGAGATTATCTTTTATTATTGTGATAAAAGAATGGGGAAGGCATAGGGTAGTGGCCTGTCTTTCAGAGCTTGACTGCCTATCTCAGGGCAAGATGTTCCCAGAGTGTGCTTTCCTGGGAGTGATGCCTTCTTTTTATGACTGAAAGATATTTGTGTATGTTTTCTAAAAAGGTGTTTTTCTTACCTTTAAAGAGGGGCTCATGGGCTGTAGTGTGGCCATAAGAGGTGAAAGAGCAGGTCTATGCCAGAAGGAACTTGCCCAGTCTTGTTTCCTGATGGCCACCCTGTGTATCCATCAGCCGTCTGGAAGGTAGTGGGGAAGGTGCCACAGGATGAATATTCAACTTGGGGATCAAACGTGTCCCATAGAATAGGCCAAGATAGAAAACTCTGCCTTTTGCTTCTTTCTTAGTGATTTATTCCATCTCTTCAGCAACCTTGAGTGTTTTTGTAGGAGTTTGTGTATATTTATTTAATGTCTTGCCTGTGTAAGCTTCTCACCTCTTTTCCAGTCAGAAAAGGAATGGTGCAACTTTTAATCAGTAATGCCTTCAAATATAAAATCAATATAAAAGCCACCAGACTTCAAGAACATTTCATGGTTTTGAGACAGTACCTGGAGATTCAAACTTGCATTGCCTTTGTGTTATTTCTAGGAGAGACTTATTTTTAATTTACATGTTAGTCTTCTGAAAGAAGATTTCAAACCATGCTGTAAGATGATACCACTATTCTGCATTTCTAAAGCTGAAACTATTTCCTTTTTTCAGTCAGTGAAAGAACTGGATGGTGGAGTTGATAGTGTGTAAGTTTTGCTATTTGAACTGGAGTTTCCCTTCTGTTTTCCAAGGATTGCTTTTTTTGGGGGGTTTTTGTTTTGTTTTGTTTTGTTTAGGAGTTTGGGATTTGTTTCTCTTTTTTTTTTGTTTTGCGTTGTGTTTGGTTTTTGTTGGTTTGTGTGTTTTGTGTTTGTTTGTTTTTAATATTTTGAACATTGTTATTTTATTTCTTGCTGTAAATGAATCGGGAATGATTCAGTGTCACGAACACTGGCATAGCATAGCATAAGAATAGAAAAATAACTCTGGGAAACACCAAAAACCATTCTAATAACTCCAGGAAACACCAAACTCCATTCTAAATACAATGAGTTTAACTGATTAGTATTCACTTAATGGGTGTAAAAGAACTTGTTTTCTTTAAAGCTGTTCTAAAGTTCACACCAATAATCTGTTGTAGTTCAGGAATGGTATTCTCCAAATTACTATTCCCACTAAAACAATGAACCTCTTGCTCCTTGCCCCTTCCTTTTCTCCCTTTCCCTGTGGTTGGCTGAAGGGGAGAATCGGAGGCAAAAATTTCCTTCTCCCACCCCAGACAATGACATGAGGTGGGTGAGGTGATATTGAATAACCTCCCAATGCCAGCTATGCAAACTCCTGGCTACTGCAAAAATTAAACTTGTCCTGGCCAGAACCAGGACATCTGTTAAACCAGATGGAATCATATGGACAATTTAGAGAAGACTTTTTCATTGACTCGCTCAATGAAACTCAGTGTTTAAGATTTTGAAGAAGAATCTCATCTGGCCAAAATGAGTAAGGTCCTGATCTTCATTTATGCGCTTAATTTTAGCGTGTACAATTTTACTTCTACAGAAACGCTCTGTTGATGAACTTAATTTTTTTAAATTGGCAACCCCAAACTTATTTGGGATCTTGCATGTTGTTATTTATAGGTATTGGAAGTCTTTGTCACGGGCAGAGATGCAGTCTTGCTAGAATTTTGCAAACTTAAAGGTGACTTTTGCCCCACAGAGTTTACTGTGTAAGTATTGTTGCTGCACTTGTAACTGCTTTGGAGCTTGCCAGGAGAGGGCTATTTTGTGTCTGTGCAGAGGGGCTTCCTGCAGAATCTAGTTTACTGCAAATACCATACACACCACTCAGAAACAGATCTGTGCTTGTTACTGGACAACACTACTGTTACAATTTTACTGTAATGATGTTTTTGTGTGTGTCCCCCAAACAACCATTACACAATGAATAATGCAAAAACCTAATCAAAATTAGCACTTATTTTTAACTTTCTGCTATGTGTGGTGTGGTTTTTTTCCCCCTGCCTCCTAGTTTGTTTCTTTATCTTTCTGTTTGTTACAAAGCCCAGAAAACAGCTTGTCTGGAAGCACTCAAAAATCTGCAATGAAGCATAAAGCCTTGCTGCCTCCTAAGTTGCAGGGTGCCAGAGTTTCCCAGTTTCCAGGCTGTCTGTACTGCCAAGGCAGCTGGAACTGCAGCACATCTTGGGATGTGCTGGCACAGCGTATTTCTGAACCATTCACTTTCTCTGATTTAGAACAGCCATGGGTCTTGTGGTCCCCCGTTCTATTGAGTTTCCTGTGCTGCTCTCTTTTTTCTGCAGCTTCAGGAGGAGAGTGTCTCAGTTTCAGGTTCAGGGAGAACTAGGAGAAGCTTGCAGGGTGGCAGCAGCACGGGTTTTACGTCTTACACAGTTACTTCTGTGAGGCACATGTGTAGTGGATGTTTGTGACACTGTTAAACTACTGTCTTAAGCTAGAAACAGAGATAAAATACTAGTTTGCTACCTAGAAGATGTATCTGTTCTGGTCCTGGTCATTTGAGTGGATGACGTTCAGTTATACAACTTCCATTTGAAAATACGATCAGAGCGTAATTCTATTGCTGATGATAATATTTATAATCCATATCCCTTCAGAGGGATTTGTGAACTAGTTTCTCAAAAGAGGGTGGGAGAAGTCTGTGTTACAGGAACTCAACAATAGTTCCAGTTCATCACCAGTGATGCATCACTGCTCTTCACGGTGTTAGAGGGTAACAGATAAGTGTTCTGCGGAACAATGTTTTTATATTTTTATCTTTAAAAATAGAGTAAGAGGATTTAAGGGGTGGTGGTGGAAAAATGAAGCCCTATATAAACACAATACAAAAAATACATTAAGCTCTTAGAGAGTGTCCAAAGAAGGGCCATGAGGGAAGTGAAGGGCCTTGAAGGGAATCTGTATGAGGAGCAGCTGAGGTCACTTGGTCTGTTCAGCCTGGAGAAGTGAGACCTCATTCCAGTCTACAACTTCCTCATGAGGGGAAAAGGAGGGGCAGACACTGATCTCTTCACTCATAACCAGTGACAGAACTGAAGGAAATGGTAGGAAGCTGAGATGGGGGAGGTTTAGGTTGGATATCAAGAAAAGGTTTTTCACCCTGAGAGTGGTCAAGTAGTAGAACAGGTTCCCCAGGGACGTGGTTACAACGCTAACCCTGTATGAGTTCAAGAAGCATTTGGACAACACTCTCAGGCACATGGAGTGATACTTAGTGTGTCCAACATGAGTCCACCTCCTGGACCTAATGATCCTGATAGGTCCCTTCCAACTCAACATATTCCATGATTCTATAAGGTGAAGTAGGCAGTATTGTCCCAAGAATTAGTATTTGTTTTAGAGCACTTATTACCCATTGTGTATTCTAATTACATCCTGAGAAAGGCCTGCAGACTGAGGAGCCACACAGTGGAGATTTTTTGAGCCATGGCTGTTCAACTGAAAATTCTCCTTCACAAAAGTAGGGAATGTATTTCTTTTCATGTGCTAAAACTGCATTTTTAAATGAATCATCAGACTTAGTAGGTAAATAAAGCCATATAGGTAGCAGATGGAGAAGAACAAATAGCATACAGAATAAGATCAGGTTGATTATGCCATTACTTTGCTTGCTGCTACCCAGCTTGTTTTTTGACCCATTTTTAGAAGACTCAGCTGCTAAAAAATGAGAGCTTAACCTTTTTCTTCTAGAAGTATGATAACAAAATTTTCATGTGGCATGAACAACCTTTTACCTCCTACATGTTTATTGGAGAGCATGCTCTAAAATGTCAAGGTAATGGGGGAGGAGGAGAGCACGTTTGAGAAATGAGGAGGCAAGATATGGTGTGAACTTAAGGTGGTAAGTTTCTGAACTAAGAAACTCTTCAGTCTCATATGAAGGCGTCAATGGGCCCGTGCCTTTGTATGATATAGGTCATAAGTGGGGTCTAAATCTTCAGTTCTGTTTCATGTCTTTTTCTCGGAAGATGAATTCATTAAGACTTGTATCATTTTGGATCATAGATTTTTATGTACACTAAAAGTGTTTTAAAAGGGTTCTGCTGCAGATGCAAAAGGTTAAAGCTGAGGAACGAGCAGAGCTGAGCCTGCCTGAGCATGTTATGTTCCCGCAGAGGTTTTGTATCCCTTGCTGCTGATTGGAATCTGACCTTTTCACCTGGTGAGCAGAAATTGTATGGGTGGCATTTGTTTTTGCTTTGAG
Source organism: Empidonax traillii (assembly GCF_003031625.1). Lineage (NCBI taxonomy): Eukaryota > Metazoa > Chordata > Aves > Passeriformes > Tyrannidae > Empidonax > Empidonax traillii. The sequence goes on from NW_020955835.1 coordinate 314,740, forward strand.
ACTTGGCTGTGCTTTATTCAGCTTGTTTCCTACCTCTGCTCTTGATTTCTGGAACAGATACATCACCAGTATTAGAGTTTGAATTCTTACGTATTCCATTTCCCATTATAATTTTTGCTTTTAGAACCTCTTTGCTATCTTTGCAAATTCAATCAGTGCAAAATTATGGTTTTTGAAAAATAATAATGATGTTCAACAGATAATATGGACTCTCACTTCTCTTGTAGGCTGAACCTGTGGTACAAAGGCCTTCACAGGTGACATATTATTTTTTTTCCCTCCAAATATGCTTTTGGTTTTTTATTCACTTTTGCCAAACTGTTGTCACTCCAGTTTCAATGTAGTGTGAGATACATCTTTAATTTCCAAATATTTGATGGTGTTTCCATATCTCAACCGTGGTGTTTTGCAGCCTTTCATATTGACAGCTCACTGTTTTGTATAAATTAGCAGGGGAAGCCTACATACTTTGGCAAGTCAGAGAAAGGTAAATTATGTTTTGACAGTTGTACAGACTTTGAAAGGTGCTTTGGAACACGGTGAATTTTAATGTCTGAGATGGCTAAGGCAGCTCATACCTCAGCTGATTGTTTCAGACTCCGTACCTGCAGCCCCGCAAGTGCAACTTCACTGGCTTGCAGTTATCTGTTATTTTAAAATTGTCTCTGCAACTCTGAGTCCAGTATACAAACCGAGATTTTCTACCTCAGTAAGTAGAAGTCAAGGAATTCCGAATTTGCAAGTATCACCCTAAAGTTGAATGAGTAACTTTTTGTTTGATTTTGTGGTCTTTCACGATGGGGAGTGTGAATGCATACTGTGTGTGTGTACTGCAGGCTCCACAGTTAGACTTGTTCTCCTCAGATACACTAGTGCTGTGGTAATTTCCATATTACTGATTTTAAAATAAGTATCTTTAGGTTTTGCTGTATTGAATGAAAAGTGCTTGACTCGTGGGTGTGACCCATCTTGTGAGAACTGAGGGTATGGCCATCCTGCTATAAACAGAGTCTGTTAGTTCTGTGTTTTCTATATCTGACCACTTGAAAAAGACACCAATTTATTACCATTTTTTTTTATTCCCATTCCCCCTCAGTAACATAAAGGAACATTTCCTTCATTAATTAGACCAAAAATGAAAACACATTCCTTCCCACTGAAATAACAGCTAAATACCTGTGATATCCTGGTGTTGGGTCAGTATGCTTAGTTGACTGTGAGAGTAGGGGACAACTTCTCACTCCTATTTGAAAATTCGAGTTTGAGCACTGGTAATAATCTTTCTGGAGGTCTCAGAAAAAGCTGCCAAACTTTTTGCTTGCTAAATGTTTCTGCAGCCATGTTGCACACAGAGAGGCACTTATGATTCCATAAAAGTAAATATATAAGACCATAATACATGTAATTTCTAGTTAAAAACCCAAAAAAAATAGTAATATGTTCTTCTCAGCCCCAAAGCAAAAAGTATTGCGTAGGCTGCTGCTCCTAAATGTGGAAAAGGAAGACAGAGTGAAAATTAGACCAGCTCCCAATAGTTTGCTCATGCTTGTACCAACTTTCTTTTAGCATCCTTAAATTCTAAGTGTGAACATATTTTATTTAAGAATGTGTGACAGAAGGCATAGGCTTTTCTTTCCATTTTCCAGCAACCCACACTTTTCATATGCTAGTAGATGTTAGTATGAAGTGTAGTTTCCACAGGAGGAAAGTAATTCCCAGCACTGTTTGAAGGAAGAAGGGGAGGAAGGATCTGCATTTAAGCATTTCATTTTAATTGACGTAATTCCTTGTTCTTTGGCTAAAATGGGTGTCATTTTTTTCAGTTCATTGAGGCATCTTTGTGTTCCAAAGGATGCAGTGCTTTTCAGCTGAAGTTATAAGTTATTCATTCATTGCCACGTTAACCTTTTGGTTTGGGAGCTCAGTTTTGGAGTGCAGTCAGGGCACTGGGAGTTGGGGCTGATCGTGTTTGTACTGGTCCGTGTTGTGGGGCAAACCTGAGGGCACAATTTGGATTCATTAATAGATAACACCAAGTCAAAAGACTTGCATCTGCAGTGTACTTTCAACACTTCACTTCCCAGTCCCTGCTCCATCATGGGGACACTGTGGAGCTGATCTGAAATAAAACTCCTGAAACATGCAGTGTGCCAAATGTTGAGTCCTTCATGTCGGTTGTGTTGCTCTACTCATCAGCTGCAGTGGGCAGCCTGATGTGGTAATGTAGGTGTAGCCAGGAGGCTTTCTGAGTGACCTGGAAATAGAGTGAGAGGAACAATATGGATTGAAATCTCTTCTCTAGCTTGGATGAACTCTCTGAGAAAGTTTGTTGGAGATTTTTGTCAAGATGTAACAGGGCCTCACTTGGAATACTCCTCTGGCTTTGAGTAACAATATTTAAATAAAACCCACTGCTTTTTATTTGAAATTACTAGATTGCGAGGTTTCTGGAGCTCTTGTCAGTGAATTTTGGTAGTTGCCAGCTGGCTTCTCCTGTGTGATGGTGGATATAATGTGTTTTACTTCTGACTTTTTAAAGTTCATTACAGAGTTGAGCAGTTTAAAATTTAACACCATTGCTGCTGCAGTAATGCAGATAAAGCACCAAATATTCATTATTAATAACCACTTAAGCATAGTTAGCAGTTCTCTTGCTTTGATATCAGGTAAGACTGTCACGCAAAGTCTTCCTTCAATACTTCCTTACACCAGCTGTTTCAAAGCCTACCAGTTATGAGCTTTGTGTTTTGTTGATTTTGTGAGTCCAGATACCATTAAAAACAAGTGTACTTCTGTTGGGCTCATGACTCCAGTCGTAACTGCTGTGATTCTACTTGGGGGTCATGACCCCTTGTTTGGGATTATCTACATTAGAACAGTATGAAAGAGTTGTCCTGCGCTAATGCATCAGGAGGCAAATGCAAGTAACTGTCAAGAAAGCAGTGAAACAAATTAATCATGCAGAGGGCTGAAAAAAGTTATCTTCTGAATGCTCAGTGTTTTAGGAATAAATTCTCTTCCACTCCCCATTGATTATATAGCTTTGGTTTGAAAATAAAATATCAAGCACACACATCATGAACACATTTATGAAAACACATAAAAATCAGCCATCACTAATTTCATGTAAATGATTATATTTTCTTTGGAAAGTAGCATAAAGACTTTCAAGTGAACATCGTGTTGACAACCCAATCCCTCTTGCCCAGCTTCACTAACCTTTCATAGGTAGAGATTCTGTCTCATGTTGAGAACTTGTGTCAAAGTTCAGCCTGAAAAGACTTGTTTTATAATCCTTAAATTAGTGACTTGTAATGAAGATAGTAATGACACAAGTGAAATTTTTCTGTCTTTTTGAAGTAATAACCTTGAATACGTTGTTCTAACATCTCATTTCCCTTATCATTTTCCTAACACAGTAAAGGTTCAGTAAATCCTGCTCTCTCGGTCTGTGGGTTTAGCCCTGTTCTGGATTAATTTACACCATATGTGCTCAGCTTTTTTTTTAAGTTAATGAAGCTTTGTTACTTGAGAACGGTGACTGTGTCATTGTCTAGCTTAATGCTCTTCCTCTGAAACAGAAGAATTAATGCTGATTCAGGTTGGGGATGCTGCTGCTTGTGTTATTTCATCTCTCCAGTCTTAAAGGTGGTTTGAGGCTTCTAACTAGTGAAACCTAGAAGTCAGAGTCACAACCTATATTACTGAAAATGCACTAAGGCCTTTGTGGCTCTAAAGGCCTTACTATTATGGTAGCATTTTTAAGGAGACAAAGAATCCAACACCTACATAAAACCTGACCATATAATATTTTCAAGCAGCCTAAGATGGTTTCCTTTCTGTCTTTAATAATAGGCGTCCTTGTGTTCTATGGACAAGCAGAATCCACAGCATTCAGTCATTACTGAATGAACTCAAATGAATGAATTCATAGGATTATGGCTGAATCCCAGTCTACTGCAGCATGATCTCGCCAAGAGCTTTAAGACCCTCTGGATGGCAAACAAAATCCGGGATGGAGATTTGCAGCTGGGCATATCTGCGACTCTTGGTTATATGCCTGTCTGTGCCAGTGACATTGCTGGGCAGGCTTTGCCTTGGCTCTTACAGATGTTGATGAAGGCCCACGCCTCCTTTTCCTAAGGTACAGGCAACTCTGGTCAGTCACCCTACTCCCCACTGTACCTTTGGACTGATAAAGTATCTTGCACCTAAGAGTTCATAAGAGGGTCCCCGAGATGATTAGAGAGATGTAGCACATCTCCTATTCAGAAAAGCTAAAAAAACTAGGCTTGTTCAGCCTGGGAAAGAGAAGGCTTTGAGGTGACCTGATTTCAGCCTTCCAGTGCCTGAAGAGAGCCTACAAGACAGATGGAGAGGGACTTTTTACAGAAGCATGTAGTGACAGGACAAGGGAGAATGGATTCAAACTATACAATAGTAGGTTTAGATTAGATACCAGGAAAAAATTCTTGATTGTGAAGGTGATGAAGCACTGGAACAGGTTGCCCAGAGGAGCTGCGGATGCCCCATCCCTGGAGGTGTTCAAGGCCCACGGGAGGGGTGTTGGAATCAGATGATCTTTAAGGTCCCTTCCAACCCAAACCATTGTATGATTCTATGGTCTCTGACTGTATGTTGCATGGATGCAGGGCTAGGATCTTTTAACTCTTTTGAGGATCCCCCTGTCAGCAATGTGTTGCAAAGTTTCTGTTCAGTTTCTCATAATAATCAGTGATACAAGCATTCATCAAGGGTTTCCTTTGTGCTTGTTGGTCTGTTGAAGATACCATTCTCAGATGAGATCTTTCCTCCATCCTTTTATAACTTATTAGTCTTTTCCAAGCCAAGTGTGGTAGTGCATATGCCCTTTGGTGTCTGTAGTCTCACCACTGTGATGCATTGACTGGCATTTGAATTCAGAATTGATTTTCTTTAATCAGGTCCAAAAACATCAGGTTTATAGGACTCTAGAGTAGTTAAAAATGTCTCCTATGGAAAATATTATCACTTCAGGGCTTGCAGTCTCGAGCATTACTGAGTGTCTGTGGGGCAGTGCAAGAGGTGTAGGGTGCTATTTACTGAATGTCTTCACAGGTATTGAATGCTTTGTCTTGGTGCTTGCTTGTTCTGTAACTCTCTGACTTCTTTACGTGTTCTAATTTAAATTTGAATTTGTTTTTTAGACTGCCTTTGCGAACCTCTAATCATTTTCAGCATTACCTGTTAAAATCAGAGGGCAACTATAGTTGTTGGGGGGGAAAAAAAGGCACGTTATTATGAGGTCGATCTCATGATGTAATCCTGCTAATATAAGAACTCTAGTGATACTAAAGTAAGTACTTTGGCTGTCAAGTGCAGCTAATCACAGTTAGAAGAGAGGGAACAAACCTTCTGAGATGCAGCATCAGCCTTACTGGTTTTACCTTGGCTTTATGATGAAATGTTATTCTTGGAAGTATAATTCTTATTCCTCTTCTTTCATCAAACAGAAAACAATTAGTCAAATATTCTTTTACGCCTTGACAAGTGTTTTATAGTCGCTTCAGATTTCTGTGCTTGGACTAAAATAGCTGTTTGTACCCAAAGTCTCCATTCTGAGATGGACCTGCTGAAGAGGCAAAAAGGCTGATAGATACTTTAATACATAACTGCACTGGCTTTGTGTCTTTGGTAGAAGCAAAACAGGGGCTGTAATAAAGCAGTATATTGTGCTAATAAGAAGTTAATGACGTTAGTTTCTTCCATTTCTGGAAGACTGCAAACATTGCATCTTTGGCACACTGAAATATGACGCCAACTTGTTGACAGGGAATAATGCAATTAGCATTAAATTGACTGAACATGTTTGATTTTGAACTTATTCTCTATTCACTCTCCAAAACTGTTAAGAATTGTATTTTCTCAGTTCAATTGTCAGTTGAAAATCTTAGTATTCTGATTTTGAGAAGAAACCACATTATTTATTTCTTTGACACTACCTACGTGATTTGTAGGCAGTTGTTTTCATTGTGCACTAAGTTTCTGGGTAGACTTTTGGGACTTTAAAGATTGCAACATTCTTGAAGTTATTTAAGAGACACTTTGCTTAGTCCAAGCTAGTTTCGTCTTCTAATAGATGTTCGTGGTTGTTAGGTCTGCAAAGAGTTTAAACATGTAGCCCTCCTTTTCAAAATTTTAAGACCTCTAAGGGTCCTCAGACATTCATATAGGAATGGAAGGGAAAAATACAGGAGTTAATGGTTTTTTAGTTTCTGGCAAATGATCTGCATAGGCAGTTATCAAAAAGGTGCTGCTAATAGCCTAGTGAAATACTGGGAAACATTTACTTTCATTCACAAGGAGGCTCGGAGTGTCTATCAAAACAAATTTTATCTGAGGCGATAATAACAACTTAGACAATTTCAGTTAATGGCTCAAGGTGAGGGTATGGTTACACTGCCTGCATGTGAATAGGGAGTTGCTTTTCTTTATTAAGAAGCAGCAGCAGAAACAAAATAACGGTGTGTGTGGTTATATATATGACAGTTAAATATAAAATTGCCTGTAGAGTCTTTTGATGTTTCCTCTATTGGTCTCTGTAAATCTCTCCTGGCAGAGTATTAAGAGGATGAAAAAATTGCATTATAGACCTAAAGTTCATATTCTGTCTTCTGAGAGCAATTATGTCTGAATAGCGAGAAAGTAAGCACATGGCCTTTGATTTTGATAAAGACTTGTCCTTGTTTTAAGTAATATTATTAATGGATTTTTAGAGAGCTGATATAATGTGAAATAGAGATAGGCAGAAAACTTCTTCCTTCCTAGTGTCAGTTGCCTTGACAAAATAAAATCCTGTAGAGATACTAAAATTATAAAAATGGAGCTAGATATTTTTCTTGTCTTTCAAAAAAAGTTAGAGATGTGATTACCTTTGAGAACTTTTCCCCTTCACTTTGAAAATATTTTAGGTTTCAAGGCAGGGACTGGTCCAATCAAGGCAGTTACATTTGTGTGTTATTTTGCAAAAAGGTAATGTCTTCTAAGAATCTGAAAAATAAATATAATAGATATGAGGCTTTGAGGACAGTCCATTGTGAAGCCTATGTTTTTCAGTCCCAGTTTTGTTTCTTTTCCCATGTTGCTGTGGGGAGTATGAAACTATTAATCTGTTGATTATTGTTGCCAATAGCATATAGTAGTTACCATGGTGATAGCTGCATTTTTTTTCCCAGGAGTACCTATGTGGCCCATGAATGGGGAAAGATTTTGGTGTATTTGGGGCCAAACCTCTGGAAATGTCTGGAGGCTAAAACTGGGATTCTTGAGCTAGTCTGGGAACCAGTGGAGTATATCCTGAACCTACTGAAGTGCTCTTTGTGGGGCTTCCTATTGTCAGCATTCATATGTAAGTTGGAGTTTCTGATGCTTTCACTCTGTCCCACACAACAGCAACCCCAGTGGCACCTCATTTCCTGGCAAGCTGGAGACAGGAGAGACTTATCCTTGTTGCCAGGACATTGTTAGGGTTGCCAGGAACTACAATCAAATAAGGTTCAAGGTTTCATACTGATGTGGTGAAGGCAGTACATGTGGCTTAGACTGAGGGAGAAGGTCGATTTTTGGACTTGGTTCTCCAAATGTTTCCTCTGTTCTTATCGTTGTGACTTCTTTTGTGCCAGCATCTTTCCACATGGACACAGATCTCTTGCTGTTCTGTTGACGTTTTCATGATGGGTTGGGTGTGCTCGCTAACAGGGAGATAAAGCTGGGTGGTGTGTGTTAGTGCATTGCTACCAGATGTGACATCCAGGGGCTCTACAATAGCTCCAGGAATCTGAGGGTGGAGTAGAGTGTCAAAGGCTCCTCCTTTCCTCTGGCCTTCCTCTGCAAAGCAGCAGCTGCTGGTGTTTGATGGGTTGTGTGCATATGTGTCGGTTTGTTTTGTTTGGTTGGTGGTTCTTTTGTGTGTTTTTTTTTTTCCTAACTTCTCATTCCCCCTCTTCCTCCTCCTACCCACTCCCCAACTCCCCCTTATTCATTGTGGTATATAGGATGGTTGGCAGTCCTTCTCTGATTTTTATTCTTTCTCCCAAATAGTTTGTTAGGTGCTGTGATGTATAGGCTTTTTTTTTTTTTTTTGAATCTCCATTGGAGGCAACTAAGGTGTTGGGGTGGGAATGGGTGAGTGCTCAGGATCACAGGAATGAAAAAATAATGGAACAAAAAAGCATGGAAAAGTTGATGTAGCTGTAGCTCCAAGCTCTCATTTAATTAAAGCACCAGAGACTTTTATTTCTGACTGAGTGAGATTTGGAAGTGTCACCCACAGTGATCATGGCAAGTGGCAATTTCTCAGGAATTCTTAAAACTTAATAAAAGCTTTACCATCCTTATAGTAGCATACATCCTGCATTCTTTTCACTTTCCTTAGAATAAAAGGGTATGACTGTGACCTTGCTGGTCAAATTTAATCACAGTCCTGGAATCAGCTTATGTGTGTTAATGTTGTTTATGATGTAAATATAGAACAGAGAAGTAAGACACTGTTTTTTTCCTTGGGGCTTTCAGGCTGCAGAAGTTAGTGGTCAGTTCATTTCCTTTAATAGCAAATCAGTTTTCTGTTTGTGAGCTTGGTTTAGATAAAAATATTGCAACATTAGCAAAAGAATAGCTAAACTTTTAATATAAAACTATGTAGTTAAGTAAGGAACAAAAATTACTTTTCTGTTACAGCTGATTTGAGTACTGTTGAATAATTATTATCATTATTAGAGGGACACTTTAGACCTTCTATAATAAGATAGAAAAAACAATGCAAAAAAGTTAGAATGTCCTTATTGCACAACATGTACATTGTGCAGTGTGGTATCAAAGCAAGAGTCTTGACTCTCAGAGTAAATGCCACTGCAGTGACAAAAGTGATAGTCACTGCTCTTCAGTTGGTCATAGGGGTATCAGTCTGTTCAGTGATATGTATTCACAATTGGTTTGTCCACTTGGGTTTCTGTGTATTAACTTAATGTAGTGTTTTGCTTTGGAATTTGTACCTAAGATTGTTTCCAGGTAAATGTTATTTGTTAAGAATGGCTATACAGCTATTACCCCTTGACTTTATAATTTTCCCCACATTAAGTAGTACCAACTCAGGAAATTACCTTCTAAGGTAGTGTAGACAAGTTTGGGTTTAAAAAACAAAACCTCACAACACCCCAAAAATTTAAAGTATCTGAACAAGAACCTAACTCGGGTCATAAGTGGCATCAGTGACCAATACATGATGAGTGCATTTCAGTATCTGTGCTACTTAGCTAAACATTTTTTCCTAACAAGTAATTATATGTATTTAGTTGTTGCATCAGAGTGAATGTTGGTTTGGTGCGTTCTTGTGTTAAATTAAAATAGTTACAAGTGTTTTTTTGTATACTCCAGACTTCGGGAGCTACCGAAAGAATGTGGTTTGGATGTGTTTAACAAGGTGGCAATGTCAGCACGCTCTCTAAAAATGTGAAATGTAGGGCAGAGTTCAGGGTTTGTTTTTTTCTTGTTTGTTTGTTTGTTTTAATTTACTGGTGGCAGTAATTTCCTAAATGGTTGTGGATTGTATCCAGTGAGAGCTGTGAAGAGAATCAACAGTTAAGCATCATGTTTTGCTGTGTTTCTCTTCAGTGAAGCTGTCATCCTGCCCCAACCTGATGTAGTGCCTTGAGTAATGGTATCATGCCTGGGAATGTCAGCCAACTAATGTTGATTTAGAAGCTGCTAGGGATAGTTATACCTCTCTCCCAGGGTCACTGCAGAGAGACCAGGGCTTGTTAATGCATTTGAGCTGCTCCAGTGCAGTGTTCAGTGTCTTTAGCTTGAATAGCAGATGGTGATGATGAGGCACGCATGCAGCTACTTCCAGGGCTTGGCTTGCTAGTCTGGCGAGTGGTAACAGGCAAAAAAGGAAGAGGAGGGTGGGAGAGATATCAAAGCCTAAACCAATGCAGCTGTTTAAATGAGTGCATGTCAAAGGCCCTTACAGTTAAAAACACAGGGCACTGCAATGGGTGATGTGTCCATGGGTTTCCTACACTGAAACACCTCTCACTCTACACTGACCTGTAGGACCATCTTCTTTCTCAGTGCTTCATAGGACCAAAACTGAGACCTAAAGTATAAGATAAGCAGTGTGGCTTTTCTGCCGCTGCTTTCTCACCAAAGACCACAGTCAGACATGGCCTGAATATTAAAGAAGGTGGCCAGAGGGGGCTGAAGCAGCTAGAGCAAAGCTCATTTAGGAAACAGGATTATAAATGCCCCTCAGCCCTCGCAAAGATACCATGTGCGGTCACAAATTACCAGACGGTTATGCCAGAGGCAGAGAGAACAGTTCTGTGGTTAACGCAGGAGATCTTGTTTTACTGCTATAAACTTCCTGTTTGTCTCCATCTCCTGTTCTTCTGTGTTCCCTTGTGGAGTAGAGGTGATCATGCCTCCCCTCTTCCCTCCCTGTTTTGCCAGCTCTCTGGGGCAGGGTGTGTTGCTTGCTCTGCCTTTAGTACTACAGGGCTCTTGTGATCACTTGATGTTGTATTCCCACCTGACAACGTGGAATGAAAACATACTATCCAACAGCATGGTGAGCCTGGAGAGTGTTTGTGTAAGAAAAGGAAGTGTCACCTGCAGTGCCTGTACAGAAACACAGGCTGGGGAACAAGCAGTAGCTGGCACTGCATGGGCAATGGCTGTGACCCTGCCAGAGGAATGGCAGTGTGGTGGGATAGTGTGCAGGGACTGCAGTGCTATGGTGGACAGATGCAGGTTCTTTAGGGCAGGTAGGAAAGGGAGGATTTGAGGGAGTTTCACTCCTGTAAGTGAAGGAACAGTTTGAATGTATGGAGCGTTTCTGTGGGACAGATGGCAGGCAGGTTGGGAGATTGTGGGTCGTGATATGGGACAGGTGAGTAAATGGGACATCACGTTGGGAATTTCTTATAGATCACCTGATGAAGAGGAGGAAAGAGACAAAGTCTTTAGACACTTTGAGGAAGTCTCTGGCTCACAACAGTATATTGTTCTTATGAGTGAATTGAAAGTCTTTGATTTCTGGATGAGTGGTATGGTTAAATGCAAGGAATTTTTTGAGAATATCGGGTTTAACAGGTGTGACATTGCATCTGCTAGTCACAAAGTAGGTGAAAGCGATTGGGAGAGTGATAATGGCAGCCCTGGCTGTAGCCACCATGAAATAGAGGAGTTGAAGGTTGTAAGGGAGTAAGAAATGCAAACAGCAGGGTGACAGAACCTGAACTTCAGGTAGGATTCAGCTTGTTCAGGCAACTGGTACCAGATAAGATTGAGGCTCTGAAACACATAAGAGCTCATGAAAGCTGAACAGGTTTTGAAGGACAATCTCTTCAAAGTGCAGGAGCAGTCCTTGGAAAACAACTGGATGTATTGGAAGACCAGACCAGCTAGGCAGGAAAACAATTGGATGTATTGGAAGACCAGATCAGCTAGGCAGGAAGCACATGATAGAGCTCTCTTTACAGAAAGAGGAAGCAGTAAAATTTTAGGAATTTAGAAATATTGTCCGAGTGCGCAGGACCGGTTTTACAAAAGCTCAGGTGGTGTTGATCTGCACAAGTGATATCAAGGGCTGCAGAAGAGTTTCTACCACTTACACTCATAGGAAAAGACTGAATGAGAAAAGTGTGGTTCTGCTGCTGAGCAGGCCCAGCTTGAGGTACTTGTGCCTCTTGCACTTCAGTTTCCACCAATGACACCTCATAATCCTCTGGACTTAGTGAAGGAGTTCAAAGAGGACAAGAGGTCTCACTGGGCCCAAGGACAGTACCGTGGATTACTTGAGAGCTTAACCTGTGCAAGCCCAAGGAGACTGTGCCATCTTCTCACCCTTTGGGATTTTCAAGACCTAACCTGATAAAGACCTGAGCAAACTGATACCAGAGGTGGCCCTGCTTTCATCAGGAGGATGAAGAACCTGACCCCCAAAGGTTCTTTCTAGTTTGAACAGGTCTGTGGTCCTGTGTAATGTATATGGTTTGGAGGGTTGTCCTCAGCCACTTAGCCCTCACTCTTTGCATTTTGAAGTGTGTGTTGTAACTCTGTATGTAGGAGATAAATTGCTCTTTGTGTAGGAGGAAGCTAATTTCATAGCCTGTCAGCAAAAGTGTCTGTCTGTCCCTTACAGAGGTTGTGCCATAGTGTGTGAAGTAAAGCATAGTCGTAGCAATCTGTCCTTTAGAAGGGTGAGTACCCTGATCTCCTGAGGGTTATGGTCAGGTCAGTGAGAAGCTGTTCTATGTGGTTGCCTCCGACTCAGAACCCCAATATGGTGCTGAGGTGCTTGTGATCACTTGTCAGTAAAAGACTGCTAGAAGCTGCCAGCAACAGTTATTCTGCTCAAATCTCATCTGATGATGCCAGTCCCAGCGTGGCAAGGGGAGTGCTGCTCCCCTGATCTCTCCTTTGGGTCTCACCTGTGTGATGCTGTGGTCATTTCGCTTCTTGTCTTGAACTTCTGCTCCTCTGCATTGCTAAGAAGCTTCTGACTCTTGATGCAAAGCACCGTGATTCAGTGATGAATGGGGTTGGTACTGAATGTTTGCTTGTAAAATACTTCGTGAGTCTTCCCAGGGAGAGGCTCTGTATCAAGAGGCTGAAGTGTGAATCACTGTTTTGCATTTTCTTGCCAAGCTTCCCAGGCTGAAGTTGTGGGGCTTAAATACCTAATGGTTCTGTTTTTTCTCAATGGGCTTGTGAAGAACTGATATTATTTTTTGAGTAACTATGAAAAATTTACTCATACCAGGCTTATAGCTAAGATGCTGTCCTGATTTTAGGATAGTTTTAAAAAGTTACTTTTAAGTTGGAAGGCCTTTAAAGACCTTTTTTAGGATTGTGTGTAAATCAGGAACTCTCCCTTCTGCCATGGAAGGATGGAAGAGGGAGGATGGGGTCAGGACTCCCTTGGGAGCATTCCTGCCTTTATGTAGTCTGCAACAAAAACCTTAACTGGAAATGTATTTTCCTTGTGCCTCCTTTCTTCACATACTGGATTGTTGGCCTTTTTTTTTTTTTTTTGGTAATGTTGTTCAGCTGTCTGTTAATTCTATCACTGTTTCCTGATAAATTTGAAGGCATTGTACTCTGTTAATATATTTTTAAATGTTTCTTTCCGCATGTGTGTGATTATAGTCTTGGGAATTTTCTCCCAGCATTCTGCTAATGTCTTTAATATTTGTTTTACTCTTAAAAAATCCATAACGGATGTATTTCCTGGTTTTAAGCTCTGTAATAGGAAGAAAGGAATCACAGTTTTCCCATCTCAGTGATAGCCTGAAGCAGGATGTGTGGCATACAACAGACTTTCACCAGGAGGAGGAAATTAACTGGCTACAAATTAAGGAAAGTTCACGAGAAGTCATTACTCTTCATTTATTTTTAAGTGAAGCTTTGAATCTCTAGGCAAAAGGACAAATTATATAGTGGACGGAGTCCCCATGCATATGAATGTGCAGCGTTTAGATATCTGTGTTGGCTGTGGCTGTGATAAGATTATGCAGCCTCATATATTAACAGTGTTATCGTTGCACGCTGTCTCTTTTCCTTCCTTGTATTTTTTTTTTTTAAGGAACGGTGTTTTAATGCTATTAAATGAAGTACTGATGCGTGTTTCCATGGCCAGATTCTGCTGTGTTTCCAAGTGGTGTGTGACAGGAGTGTACATAATTTACCCAGATACGTTCTGTCAGCTTTTTTGTCTTTATTCTTTTCAGTGCCTGTAAAAGAGAGATAAAGCAGCTTATCTTCCTTGAGACCTGTGCTGCATTCAAAGCTGCTTCAGGAAAGAAAAGGAACCTTCAACAATTTTTCTAAAGTTAATATAGACTAATAGCAAAAAAAAAAAAAAAAAAAATGGTCAAAAGAGCTACTGTAAATGAGGCTTGAAATTTGCTTTACTCTGAAGAATCTGCAGACCACTGGAGGGAGAGAAAAGGTTGAAACCTCTAGAATGGCCTAGTGCTTTGGAAAAAATGGCTTTTCTTTCTAAATGAGCTTTGGTTGCAATATTCCTTTTCTGTAGTTTACTGATTTTGTGATGCAGATTACCTACAGGCAATGTATTGAATACTGTATAGATGAAACTTCATCTGTTATTTTTCCTCACTGGGAGACACCTCTCCTCCATCTTTGAACCACCTTGGAATTTAGTATAGCATTGAATTTAGTGTAGTGTTTCAGTGCAGTAATGCTTACCCTAGGAGTGGGATTTTTTTAAATGCTGGTTTATAGTCAGCAACACAGAATTTATCCATGGGATACTACAGGTAAGGATAACCAGCTTAGTTTGATGACATTTTTCTCTGTTGCAGTAAATTTGTGTGATAGGTGACATACGCAAAAGAGCTCTTCAAATTCTATGGTTCTAAAACTCTATGAAAAGTAGGAGATTCATATTTTAAAAATTGCCCATTTCCTGCTGCATTTCCCTTCCTTCCCCCCCTCCCCCCCATTAAAATTTCCTTTTGGGTGTGTTTTGCAATGCTTTCATCCTTTCTTACAACTTTTTGTGCCTAATTCCTCACTTGTAAAATGGTATTAATATTTCTTCTTCCTTCCTTGGTATCTTCCCTACTGATTTTTGCTGTGCTACGTATTTTTGTACTGAAGATCTGAAGCTGATCCCAGATTGGTATTAGCATTGCTTGTTACCTAGGCACTCAGTGGTTGCTGTTCTGATGAGTTCTGCTTAAATGATGGTTGAACATTTTTAATTCCAAAATTTTTCTAAAAGTGGCAGAATTCTGTCAGAGATCTGGTAAGGAGGGGATAGTAGTGAGAACAGTTTCCTGAGTCATTCTCAGTTCTGTTTAACAGGTGTCCATGTTTTTTTTCTCAGGTCAGCTATGTATCTGGATTTGGGTGATACTTCATAGCAGTTGAGTTTTTGGGATGCACTGATATCTTGTAATATTTCAAGGACAAGACTCCAGCTACTCCTTCCAGCAGTTTTAATAACAATAAAGTAATGGTATACAAATCTTAATAGGTATACTGTTTACTAAATTGTTGTGATGTCCTATTAGTAATACTAGGGAAAAGGTCATATTACTGGGACTGTAGAAATGTCTATTCTTAGAGTAAAAGGACTCATGGAGGCGTTATTCAAGAGGAGTGAAAATATTTTTAGCAGTAATACTTCTGTTTGAAGTTCTTGTTTTATTTGCTTCGTATTTAGCACACAGAAGTGAAAGAAGGTTGGCTTTTTGTGCTCCTTCTTTGCCACGTATCGTCAAGTGTAAAATTATGACATCTCCATGGAAAATTCTGGAGAGCAGTTGGGAATGCCCATAGGGAGCCAGCTGATGCTCCAGTTGACTTATTTCCCAACATTTTCCTCCTTTAAGAGTGAAGTATGCCCAATAAACGTGAGAAAGAACTCATTCATGTAGCTGTGTTGTCAGCTGGAAGGAACATTAGAAGAGTAAAATTTCAACAAATCTCTCACTTACAGAACTTGCCCTGTCAAAGCTTATAAATGAGATGCACTTAGGAAAGCTGATGCCAATTCACATTGAATGCTTTCAGTCTGAAGGACAGTAATTAATATATACAATAATCTAAAGCAGTTATAGACTTGTTTCCTATCACACATTTGGGTTGGTCATCATGGTGGTTGATTGTGAAGTGGATCTAAAGCTGCCAGGGTGCCAGTTTTACATTTAGGCCAGACATGCAGTGAAGAACTTCTTGTCCCAAGGGCTTTGTTCCTTCCCTCATGTTAGTTTTTAAAAGCCATAAGCAGTTTGATAGTGGAAACCATGTTGTCTTCTTCCCAGGGAGTGTCCTGGCCTGATAAACCCCAGTGTTTTTCTCTGGCTGAGTTAATCCTGGGTGCTATTCAGTAAAGTGGCAGGAAGGGAGGGGAGGACTGTAGGCTTGAGAAGCTGATGAGCCACAGGCAGCCTCAGGAAGACACTTAGCATTTCTTTCTTTAAGCATTTTTTTTCCTTTCGGGTGTGTATTGGGTTTGGTGTTTTTTTTCTGTTTTTTTTCTTTTTTTTTTGGGGGGGGGAAGAGGGGACAGGAAGGGAGTTCTGGGAGGTGCAAGGTTTTGATTTTTTAAATTTGTTTTTATTTGGGGATTGTTTTTAGTGAAAATAATTCAAGTTGCTGCCATATTTTCCCTGAAGCTCCAGGGCTGTAGAGCATGTGTTGAACAGTTTTACAACTTGCCACTGATGATACTCCATTTTACCCCTTCCTACTCCCAGCCACAGGTTCCCTTTGTCTGATGCTCCTCATGCCCTCTTCTAGCCATCTTTTGGTGTGGAAAAGCAACCTAGGAATAAAAATAGCTCAGTGTTTCTGCTGCTAGTTCAGTGAGTCGGTGCCTTGTGGAGCAGCTGGTGGTGGGAGGGTAGGGAGAGCCTGTGGCAGGACTGGATGGGTGGAAGGTGAGGGACAGAACAGAAGACCAAGGATGTCAATTTGGGGGTGGAGGAGAAAGGAAATGGGCCTTTCTTCTTCCAGCAGTAGATAGAGATGGACCTGCAGCCATGCATTTTATCAGTCCTCCTGTTTTCTCTGTGTGTGTTGAGTGGAAATTAATGGTGGAAAGCACACGTGCCTGTGGGTTTCCAGGCACAGTAGATGGCAGGTACGTGGGACACATATTAGGCCTTTGAATTCTGCCAAGCTTCATTTGAGGTGCATGAGCTCATCCTTTGGGGATTTAAAAAGTGTTTCTTCCAGTGCCTTGGCCTAAGAAGCTTGTGTAAAGCTTTCAAGAAAACCTCTGACTGGGAGAGAGAATTTGACCATAGGTTTTCCTGAGTTGTAGAGGTGAATAACCAACAGCTAAAGCCTCTTGAAATGTTTTTCTTTGATAAGAGCATGAGCTCAGCTTGGCAGAGATGATGAACAGACACAGAAGCTGTTTGTAGTGGGATGGTTGCGAAATGAAAAAGGTTGACTGGAGAGGATGCAAATACCCAAGTGATGGGGGTCAAAAACTGACACATACTGCACTTCCTTTGTTTTATATTCATAGCATGTAGCAATAACTGGCCATTTTCAGGCCACACCAGCTGGTTTTTCTTCTTCCCCTGAAACAGCTCACAGCTTTTGGCATTACTGCATGGTGTGTCAACATTTGCCAGTAATTTTTGCAGACAGATGTGGTCAATGCCTGTGCTGTGGGCCATAGTGATGTTCATCAGGGCTCAGTATCACATATATCAGTATATATCTGTCCTGTTTAATATCTTTATCAATGATCTGGATGAAGGGATTGAAGGCACCCTCAGTCACTTTCAAGAAGACAACAAGTTGGGCAGGGAGTGTTGATCTTGGAGGGTAGGAAGGAGGGGGTAGGTAGAGGGATCTGGAGAGGCTGAATTGGTGGCCCAAGTTGTATGAGATTCAGTAGGGTGAAGTGCTGGATCCTGCACTTGGGTCACATCCCCGTGCAGCACTACAGGTTGGGAGCAGAGTGGTTGAAAAGTGACCCGGCAGAAAAGGACCTGGGGGTTCTGATCGACAGCTGGCTAAACAAGAGCCAGCAGTGTGCCCAGGTGGCCAAGAAGGCCAAGGGCATCCTGGCCTGGATCAGAAATAGTGAGGCCAGCAGGACCAGGGCAGTGATCATCCTCCTTGCACTTGGCTGCACCTTGAATCCTGTATTTAATTTTAGGCCCCTCACTACAACAGGCACACTGAGGTGCTGGAGCACGTCCAGAGAAGGGCAACAAAGCTGGTGAAGGGTCTGGCACACAGGATGATGAGGAGCAGCTGAGGGAGCTGGGGGTGTTTACCCTGGAGAAAAGGAAGCTCAAGGGAGATCTTATTGCTCTCTACAACTAACTGAAAGGTAGAACGTTGGTCTCTTCTCCCAAGCGACAGGACAAGAGGAAATGGCCTCAAGTTGTGCCAGGGGAGGTTTAGATTGGATATTCTGAAAATTTTTTTTTGCAGAAAGAGTGGTCACATTTGGACCAGTCTGCCCAGGGAATGATTTGAGTCACCATCCCTGGAGGTGTTTAAAACACATGTAGATGTGTTGCTTGGGGACACGGTTTAGTGGTGGACTAAACACTGTTAGGTTAATAGTTGAATTTGATGATCCTAAAGGTCCTTTCCACCTAGACTATCCTATGATACTATAGAGATTTGGAGTTCAGAATAGGAGAAGAAATGAGCATGTCCAATCCAACAAAGAAAATATTGCCTTTTCTCCATGATGTTAAGGAAAAGTAAAAAAAACCTTCTAACCTTCAGGTTTCCTTGTCACTATTACACAAAGACCAGCTTACTAATTTTTCTTTTTTTTTTTTTCTTTTCCCCAAGGTTTAGAAGCCCTGCTGAGCTCTCTGGCTGTGTGTCATTATAACGGCTTGTAGACACGAGTGGTATCACAATTTACAGGTGCAGGAGACACAGTAGCATTAATGTAACATGGTTGTAAACACCAATAGGGCTTTATCTGTGTCTCCTTTTAATGATTTTTGTTGAATATGGCTTGCTTTAAAATAGCAGTTCAGGTCCCCTGTGTGAGTTTTGACACTGGGACTCAGCTGAAGAAATATATTGTCTTTCAGCATGAGTTTTGATGCCAGCAGAATAAATAAGTAAATAATGGAGAAAACAAACAAAGAAAAAACACCAAAACCCACAGGGTGAAAGATGCCACCCAGGAAAATAAACATGTTAAAAGGATAGGTAGGAGGGGAAAAACAAGACAGTTTGACTCCATAAATGTGGGGCTTCTCTGATTTGATGTGTTACTTCCTTTTCCTCCTCCCACTATGACACTATGACTTGCTTGTTGTCTTTCAACATTGACCTTCAGTCTCAGTATAGCGAATGTTGTGCTCTGTAAGTCCTGCTCCTGCCCTTGCTCCCCTGCTGACCCCCCCTGCTGAGCTCAGTGCTGACAGCTGGGGGAAATTCAGTGTGATTTGGAGCTGTGAAGTGCTGTATCAGCACATGGGAGATTAAGGGTTTTAGTGAATTTTTTTTCAAGCTTGTAGAGTGGAATTAGTGAGTTCCCAAATTCGCTGGATTTATTGGAAATCTGTGCCTGCTGAATGTATTTATTCCCCCATGTTGCTGGCTGTACTCTTGACAGGTGCTGAGAGGAGATTTATAGAAACAGCAAATATTTGCCAGAGTGGCTGAAATATCTGAGGATTATTTAGATGTGACTCTTTATCATCATCTCTCTTAGTTCTAGTTTAATAATTTAAATGCATAGGCTTGAGCCTTTGGAAATTTTTAATCTACCTCTCTGTTGGATTTTATACAAGTTTCATGACTAAATCCTACTACCAATGGACTAGTACAGAGCTAATACGTAGACTTTGAGAGTAACTTTTTTTCAGGTTTTTAGTTTTGATTAAGTAGAATTATGGGGAGAGCAGGACATAACTGCAGAAGGATGCTGCTTTTTGCAGTAGAAAAACTTGGCTTGAGTTTATCTGACTGAAAGGAATCCTGAAAAATCTTTCAAAGCAGAGTTTCTGTATTAGTTCTTCTGTCTGTGTTTCTGCAGGACTCCTTTTTGCCAAAGTTAAATTTTTTGTTAAATATCCTTTTGTAGATAACTGGTACATCACTAGCTTTTAGAGGAGGTACAAGAGGATGAGAAAATAAAAATAAAACAGATAACCCCTTCTGGATGTTCAGATCAATAGCTGTAGAAGGAAACAACAATAACCAGAAACCATTAACCTTCCCTCAGGTTTCCAGTTAAATGCATAGAAATCAATATCAGCTTTGCAGTTATTTGGGACATTAAGAAATTCATGCTGCTATGCACCAAACCTAGAAGGGAGGTCCAGAAGTGGAGCCCTGTATGGGAAAAGTCTGCTCCAGTTCCAGCTCTATGGTTATGCTCATCCATTAGCAAGCTCTCCCACCTTCACCACTGTTCCTGATCCTAATTTTGACTGTTTAAGGAAGTAGGCATTTGCTGAGGTAGCAAAGTCCAGAACGGTGAAAATCATCTTTGTGATTTGCCTGTCGTACTCAGCAGAGGGCCAAGGCTGTTTGGGGCTCTCTGCCACCTGTCCTTGTGTTTTTTAGCACAAGAACAGCTGATTTGGCCGATGCTTTGTCTTTCTTGCATCCCTGGCAGGACTAGAGTTTATCAAAATCAGGTAGCTGAACTTTGTTTGGTTAGCATGATACTGCCTGGATCACAGGAAATTATTAGGCAGAGAAATGACAACTTTCTTCCCATTTCTTCTGATTGTTGTGCATTTTCTCTTCCTCCCACACCACGAAGTTTTCCACCTACAGGTGCACTGCTTGGAACATTATCTTGTGAACTGCTTCAAATGCACAGTGCCTATTACTGTGTCTTTCTAGACCTTCCTAGGTGAAGAGGCTGAGCTGGTTTTGCTTTTTCATGAGCCTTGACACTTGTCAGCTCCTGCCATTTGATATTGTGTTAATGTGCTCCATCTGGGGTTACCATGATGCCACAGAAGCTGATGCTGCTGTAAAATGTGCTATTTACCAGTGCGTATGGTGTTTTGGCTTTTTTTTTTAATATTTATTTTATTTGTTTTGTTTTCTAGTTTTTTTGATTGTCTACTTCTGAGTGCCATTCAAGGTAGATTTTAAAACCGTTATCCCTTTTCTCTGCTGATCTTACCACTAGTTGGTTGTGTTTGGTTTCAGTGTCTCTGAGCCCGTTTCAGCTGGAGGTCGCATAGCTTTGATATGGATGCCATGTTCTTGAATTTACTTTTTTTCTTAGGCTTGGGGACAGCAAAAAATTATTGACCTTCATGGCCTGTTTCAAAGAGCACTGCCTGGAGGGTATGGAGTGTGTCTGAGGCTTTGAGTTTCTGGGAGCACCAGTCACATTGGTTCAGTTGATGCACGGATGTGTCTTTGCTGGAATTTTTATACGTGCACCTTGGTCATGGCAGGTATACTCTTAGACCCTGAAGGAATGAAGCTCTTTAAATGACTGTCTTTCAAAATGTTTTTGGTTGACTGATTGCCAAGTTTTTCCAGGAAAATCTGAGAATATCAAATTCAATCTGAAATTAATAAAATGAGATGTGATTTAACAAGAAGTCACGGACCTGGAAAGTTAACTGACACCCACATCAACACTGGACTTTAACAGCAGTTTTGGATTCACATAAAAGCATTCAAATGCATTAAAGAGATGAGATGTATTCTTGTTTTCAATTAGGATATTACATTTCTCCTATTTCCTTAGATCTTCAAGTTTAGCTACAGCTTCCATTTTAACTCCTGAAAAGTTTGAGTTGCCATATATAGTGAATATGTGAATATATAGCTTTATTTTGGGGCCTGTTGACCTGACCAAACTAGCACTGGTAAAAGTACTCTTCTTTCGGCAGAAATTATATTCCATTTTTTTGGACCAGCAGGCAGTTAGATTTGTATTGTGTTCTGTGTCACCTATTGTTGGACAAGGATTACAGGAAGGGTTTGGTTAGTAACAAGTAACTGTTCCTAACATTAATTCACACCACAGCACCATTATCCTCTCTGCCCCTTAATATATATATGTACATATTTAGAGAGCCTTGTAAATTTTCTATGGAATGTATTTTTGTACATGGATGATAAAATGAACATGTTTCTAAATGTAGCTTTGTCTAACAAACTATTATGTTTAGGTTATGAAGGGACCAAAGTGTGCAGAGAAGTATTATGGGTACTGCAACTATAATAAAATAGAGACGAAAGCAGAAAAAGCTATCACTCCGAAGGGACTAGTAGTGCATTTTTATTTCCCTTTTTTCATAGTGCTCTGTGAAGAAGAGATGGCATGACTTATGTTTATGGAAAAATCTATCTAGAGTAACTTTCTCTGGGCCCCGTGGCCTCATGCTTGGCAGGAAATGCGTGGGAGAAGATGCAGCAGATTATTTTGCTCGGAGGAGTAGCCAGAGCCCACTGTGAGCATCAGAAATACTCTTGCAGTCGCCACACCGAGTCTGTGACCTGTCAAGGCTTTCAGCTTGACTGCTTTGGCCCACGTTGTTTGTGATGACAGAAATGGGGAGGCAGTGGTTGTCTTTCCCCTTTCCTCTCTTCTTCTAAAATTGCCTGTCTATGCCATTTATAGCCCTTCAGTCTGCTTCACCGCTTAGCACCACCTGAGACAACTTCAGTCCAGTGCAGCTGGACTTCCCTTTTTCTTTACCCAATGAGAAAAAGGATATCAGAGTAATTGCTTTGATTGAAGTAGTAGGTTAAATCTAAATTATTCTGGACTAGGAGCAGCTGGGGAGGGAATCCCTCTCACCCTCCCACCCAGTCGTGCTGCCCCTAATCCAGTACTCCCAGGTCAGTCAGCAGCCACAGTGAAATTCCACAAGTTGTATTTGTACGCGTGGCAAACTCATTTCTGGTTGCCTAGGATGAGTTCCCTTTGGCTAGCTTCTGTCCTCCTTTAGAGTTTCAACACTTGATAGCCCTGAGACATTGTCTTCCTCTTAATTAATCTTTTCATTCTTTGTAGAGTCTGGACTTCCTCTCAATATCCTGTTTGAAGTGTTTATTCATCTGGGCAAGCTTCCAATCTTTCCTTACAATTTTTTTCCCCTCCTGCATGGAATAGAAGTGTGAATAACGTTTGTCTTTTTCAAACGAGATATTTCTGTGTTTGAGCTAAAGTGTGTGAGGACAACCTCAGTAATTTCCGTGGTTTCTCAAAACTTGACATTCTGAGATCCTGAATTCTCCATTGCATTTACTTTTGTCTATTTGATCATTCTCGCTAAATTGACATAAGCAGTAATTTTTGACAGCTTTTCTATCTAATCTTTGTTTTTCATCAAAGCGATGGCTAGAATAGGTTTATAGGTCTTTTCTTGTTTATGAAAATAGTCTCATCAGCAGTGAATGGGGTAACATCAGACTGGTAACCTGTCACTAGAGGGGTTCAACAGGGCCACATCTAGGGCACTGTGCTTTTCAAGGTCTTCATAAATGACTTGGATGCAGGTCTGGAAGGGATACTAAGCAAGTTTGCAGATGACACAAAATCATGAGGAACTGTTGACTCCCTCGAAGGCAGGGAGGCCCCGCAGAGAGACCTTGACAAATGAGAGGATTGGACAATCAACAGCCCTAGGAAGTTCAACAAGGGCAAGTGCTGGATTCTGCACCTGGGATGGGGCAACCCTGGATATTCGTACTGACTGGGGAATGAGATGCTGGAAAGCAGTGCCATGGAAAGGGACCTGGGGTTCCTGGTTGATGGCAAAATGAATATGAGTCAGCAGTGCCCTGGCAGCCAGGAGGGCCAGCTGTGTCCTGGGGAGCATCAGGCAAAGCATCGCCAGCCAGTCGAGGGAGGGGATTGTCCCGCTCTGCACTGGTGTGCAGTTTTGGTCACTGCAATGTAAGAAAGATATTAAACTCTTCGACAGTGTCTGAAGGAGGGCAACAAAGACAGTGAAGGACCTTGAGGAGAAACTGTATGAGGAATGGTTGAGGTCACTTGATCTGTTCAACCTGCAGAAGAGACAACTGAGGGGAGACCTCATTGCAGTTTACAATTTCCTCATGAGGGGAAGAGGAGGGGCAGACCCTGATCTCTTCTCAGTGACAGGACCCGAGGGAATGGCCTGAAGCTGTGTCATAGGTGGTATAGGTTAGATATTCGAAAGCAGTTTTTTACCCAGAGTAGTTGAACACTGGAACAGGCTCCCCAGGGAAGTGGTCACAGCACCAAGTCTGACAGAGCTCAAGAAGTGTTTGGATGATACTCTGAGGAACACGGTGTAACTCTTGGGAATGGTCCTGTGCAGGGCTAAGAGTTAGACTTGATGATCCTTGTGGATCTTTTCCAACTCAGCATATTCTGGGATTCTGTGAAAAACAGGAGGGAAAAAGATCTGATACTTTTTTGGACAACATTTATCAAACAAGGCGAAAGAAGTAATATACTGAGTTTCAGAAAGGGAAAAAGATAGAATTTGTCCATATAGAAGTTATTTTTCAGTGAAATTCTTTGCATTTCGAATTTGAATGTATCCATTTACTAGTTGAAGCAGGCCTGAAGTCTCTCAGTATTAAAATAGTCTACATGTAAGCCTAGATCTCTGTGCTCCAGGTATATGGCCTTTTGGTACATTATAGGGATCTTCCAAACATTTTCCATCAGGCTTTTGCATTTAAAGCTGATAGGCTGCATGAGGAACTATTCTTGGTAATTCCTAGGCTGAAGCATCAGAGCAAAAAGAGAAGAGAAACAGTATGATAGAAGATAGGTCTTATGGAATAGTTTTTGTGCTTTCTTAGTGAGTACCTCCCTCTTTCTCATGTGTGCAAAAGTTATCCATGCCTTAAATAAGTACTTCACTTTTTAGGAAAGTAAATATCCCTTTTTTTTTAACCTAGTAATTTTAGGGTTAAGCTTAATACGCTGACAGTACTGGAAATAGGATGCATGTGGCTTGCATCTGAGACATAGTGGCTTGTAAATAAAACTGCCCATAAACTGTGCCAACTTTTTCCCAAAGTCCATTTTTTTAAATCACTGTGTATGCATTCAAACCTGAGTGCACATTTCCTTGGTGAAGGCATTTGATCTGTGCCAGTCATGTAGCTTTATCTTAGATAAAGAGCACAATAAGAATACTATGTAAAATCAGTAATGGCAATACTATTAAGTGCACAAAGTTGGAAATGCAAAAAGGTTGAGTTTAGAAATTTGGCCCACGACACGCACCAGAAATGTGTGTGGGTTTTGTCTCCTTTCTTTCCTGTGTAGAGTGCCTGAGAGGAAAACCTCCTCTTACTCTTCGCGTTTCATTCCTTTCCAATACTGAAATAAATCCGAGTTCTCATAGTTCACATAAAATGGATTCAGTCCAGGGAGATCATTGCCCTGTTCTCATTATTAATCTAGGAGGTTTCATACTTGCAGCACGTCGCTGTGCTGTGAAGAATACAGAGAGGGCAGAGCCGCCTGCCTTGGGGGCTGGGGGAGAGGCAGAATGCCTCCCCTGGTACCCAGCAGCTTTTTCAGGGGTGATTTCATGCGGATTTGAGCGTGAGCGAGAGTAAAGCCAGGCCAGCCCGAGCTGTTCTCACAGGGAGCTGATGTGGGAAGCAGAGGAGCTGGGCTGCCTCTGCTGTGGGACACTCAGCCGAGCTCAGCTGTTTCCACCGCCAATCCCTGACCCGGCTGACAGCGGGGAATTCCAGTTAGAGGTGATGAGACCTACCCAAAACTGAGTCACGCTGTATTTACATCAAAATAAATATTTAGTGAGTGTTTTTCTTTAGGACCCTCTTGTGTGAGACATTAAATGCCAGTGTTTAACTGGAGTGCAAGCATAGCTTTATTCAGAAAGGATGTTTTTGCTTAAAGCTGTATGTCATGGTTGGGACTGGGCTTTGGAACTCCATTATTAATGGTTTTTCCCAATGACCTGGTCTGAAGATTCCCAAACCACGATTCCCATAGATCACTTCAGGTCTGCAGGGAGCTGACACACTGTGGCAGCTGCTCTTAGGCTTCTTGCCAGAGATCAAATCATGCAAAAGGCAGCTAAAACCACACTGAATGCCTTGTGTGTTTTTTTTTTTTTTTCTTTCCCCCTCCCCACCACTTGCCCCAAGTAAGTACTGTCTAATACAGCCCTGCTACTTATTTGTGAGTGGGAGGAAGAATTCCCAGGGACATCAAAGCTCTGGAGAAGTGGTTCCTGGTAGCTCTTTCAGGAGGAGTCATTGCCACTTCTTTCCCTGTAGTTTTTTTTAAAACAAATGGTGATTTATGTAATGTTGGTGTTGGATTAATTGTCACTCCTACTCTCCTAAGATTTTTAGCTAGGTAATTTCTGATGTAGAAATTAACATTTCTGGTGGTCAAAATACATGGAATATTCCATATATGGAATGTGTGCACGGAGGTACAGAAGATGGATGGTTTTACCTTGTGAAAAATTTACTATTTTGTGAATCTCAAGTATGACAAATTGTGGTTTGGTTTTTTCTTTCCTTGTTTCTTTCTTTTTTTCCTTTCAAAATCACTGTGTTAAACAACCAAGAAATCAAGTTCTGGCCAGCTCCTATTTCAAGAAGGTTTTTGAAAATGCCAAAGAATTTTTTTTTTGAGCTGCGCATTTAATCCATATTAATTTTGTTGGTGTCTTATGAGTTTTCTTATTACTAGTCTCTTAAGACTGGAGAATGCTTTCTTGCAAATAAAAAGTTATTTTTTTTTCTGTGACTCAGGAAAGGAGAAGAATTTTCAAATTGTGGGAATATTTATTTTTATCTTATCGACAAGGATGCTGGGATGAAACAAATGCTTTTTTAAAAGACAGCAGCTGGTTCCAGCCTCCAGGTTTGAAGTATTTTCAGTCTCATCTGCTTACAAGCAGCTGGAAACAAGCCTATGTGGGTTGCTTGTTTTAGAGGTTAATGTACTTTCTATGGGGAATGCAGAACTGGATCTCACAGAAAGGAATATATCAATGTTGTCAGGGATGAGTTTTCATAAACTGAACTTCAACCAAGGGCCTTTGAAAAAGGGCTTTACTCTGAAAGTCATTTTGATCTTCTGGAAATAAAAATAACAAATGTTTGACCATAGCCAGGTTGGATTTGTAAGAGGAAGTTTAGCTATTTTAGATTTGTTAGTTGATTTAGGTTTTTTAGATGAATTTGGAACAAATATCCCAATAAAAAGAAATTTTCAGGGGAGGAGGACTATTTTACATTCCAGTTTTTGGCAAGGGAAGGAATGCTTTTGAGTAGCAAAAATCTCACAGAAGGCCTTTCTTATTCATGGTGTGTGTGTACATAAATACATCTATGTATCTGTATTAGAATTTTCTATGCAACTAGTATATAGCACCATATAAGTCTAGCAGAAAAAAGATTCAGCTTGGAAAAAAACCCATTAAATATCTTAATTGAGATGACGTGTGTTGTTCAGCTGATGTATTGCTTTACAGAGAACGTGTAGTGAGTGAGGAGGGATTATTTTCACTTGAACTGTTCTTGTGATGGAGGGAAGATGAGGCAGCAGTAAAGTGGGTCACGCTGAATCCCTCATTCTTTGCATAGAATTTAGAAAAATGGAAATTGTTTCCTTGCTGTGTGCACATTCTGTATTTTCTGGTTTTAATAAAACTGTTAATTCTGCTGTGTGTCTTCCTTAAATTCTCAGCAGTTAACATGTGTTTAAGCTATTTCCTTTAGGAAAGTTTTTCTTTTTCCATGTGCTGACCAGGGAGCTGTGAGGAGCACTGTCTTAAAGGGAGAGCAGTGCCTGGTTCCAGAAGAGTGGTGGTGACAGACATAGGGGAAAAACAATGACAGTAGTGTTTCCTTAGTACCATGTCTGCTCATAGAGTGTGGTGCTTACTGTATGTTATAATGACCTGCTTAAAAAAAAAAAATTATTCATTGTCAAAAAGCCCCCAAGCATCATGAAATATAGTTCAAGATATGTTTACGCTTAAGATGTAGACAAGACTTTATTTTCTAACAATTCTTTGAATGTTATTGTTAAGCATGTGAATCAGTTCTGTCAGGTGACCTATATCAGTGAGTGATGGTAGCTGAGGGTGTAAAATACTGTACCTTTTTGCCTTGTTGCAAACCCAGACACACCTCACAGTGAACCGTTCCTCTAGATGGTATTTTGAGCTTGCATGTTTGAGTGGATTTATTTTGCAGATGTCTGCTTGGCTGGTATCAGTAGATTCAAAGAATCTGGGTCCTGACATTACTGGCACTGCAGTTACCCACAGGCAATTCCCTGCCTTTGGCTCATTTAACATCCAGAACCTTCTTCCATGAAATAAGCTACCAATATGAAATGGATGTGTCCGTATGTCTTGATTACTGCTTCTTCCTCTTTCTTTTATGAGGATGCTTCACCATGAGTATTATTTCAGTATCTCTTCCTTTGCAATTAATGATTATAATTAATATTTAACTGCTGTTATGTCATCGTAGTAGTGTACTTCTGAGCATTCTTTTAAAAATGATTTTGAAATGCAGCTGTGGAATGGCAAATATAAATGAGACAAACTACATGGGAGAATTTGAAATACCTAAAAGTTACAGGTTTTTTTCTGATAAGGAAAATCTTGAAAGTATAGGTTTTTTGGTGTTTGAACAGAAATGTGGATGGAAAGGAGATAAAGAGGGGCCGTGAGGTTGTTTATTGTGCCTGTGTGAGATAAATAAAAGCCAAATACAATATTGGATCATGATAAGGGGACAGCTCATATCTTTTTAGCTGTACTTAAATCCATACTTGATTTAGAGCGAAGACACTTGAAGTTGTGGGGAGACATAACGTATTTCAGGACAAAAGGGAGTACCCTTCTGGCAGTGAATTGTCACCTGTACAGTGGCACTTGCTGTACTGTTGCATTTGCACTGGGGATGGTGATAGGTGAGAGAATCTTCCCAAAACAAGCTTCTGGGATTCCAGAAACTTGAGGCAGTTTCTCCTTGGTGCTTGGTCCTGCTTCTCAGGGGTTTCAGCACCCTAGTCCTGTGTAGCACATTCTGTTGGTAACACAACCTGAATGTTCTTAGAAGCAACTGTGTCAGTCACAGTTGATATGTTTCCAGGCCATGCCTATTTAGGAGAGGTTTCAAAATTTAACATTAGTACTGCCTGTTTATCTCAGAGATGTGTCACTTTTAGAATTCTTGTCTAAACACTAAAAAGATTTTCTGCTTGTTATGGTTCCACTCTGCTAAATTGATGAATATTGTCCTTTATTTGAAGTTGATTAATAAAGATCTTAACATATTGTTTAGATTAAAGCGGCTTTGCATTTCATTAGAGAAAATATTATGTAATGATTATATTTGGATCTCATCTTCTCTTTCTTTTCCCCTTGCTCGTATTATTCTGTGGTGGCCTTCAAACAAGGAATCTTGCTAGATTCTCGCTGGGTGGCCAAAAAGCAGAAGATTACAAAAGTTACAAATATTCATGTTTGTTTTGGGTGGAGGCTTCAAAGGCTCACAGCCTGCCTTACACAAGGATGCAGTCAGGAAATGGGAAGGGAGGGAAAAAAAATTCTAAATCTGTTTTATATAAAAAGGAGGTTGTAAAGCCACTGTCCTTTCTTAGCCTCAATGGAAAGGCCGTGTACTCATGGATTTCTTTGCATTATATATGTCTTTGACGTTTGTGTTAGTTGCAGTCAATAAAGTTTTTTTTTTCTTTACATGTATGCTTCAGTAATGTAAAATACAGTGATATATTCATAAAGCAAATTGTGAGCAGTGTGCTAAAGCTTAGCGACTTAATGTGTATAGTTTTGAGGTGCTGGATGATGGGATGTGTTCCAGTCCATATGTTCTGCAGATTGCAATTAGTGAAACCCTCCTGCTGCTATGTGGGATAAAGTGTGAGCTAGGATTTAAAAGGTTTTTTTTTTCTTTTTTGATAAGTTACTGAAGGAATTACCTCATCAGTTCCTTCCACTACTAAAGATAACTCACTCATGTGGCTTGCCCAGGCTGGTCTGTATCTGGAGGCCCTGTGATTTTCTTGTACATCACCAAAGTTAGTCACTTTATTAGAGGGTGCTAAGATACAGCTGTAAATCAGAATTCTAACATGGTATTATGGATGTCTGCAGGAACACAGGTCTTTATATACCATGTCAGACTATTAACACTTAAATAATTGTACCCACATTTGTGCTAAGGATGGATGAAAATAAAAGGAAGAAATTATTTCTGGTCTTATTCAGTCAATTGACTCCTTTTGCAAAGAAAGGAAGGAAATGCTCAGTATCAATACACAGTTGCTTATACATGTGGTATTATCTGTTCTGCTTTAAATATCTGGTGATCTTGGCCGAGAAAAAAGTTTTTTCCTGTGTTTCCTAGCTGAAAATTCAACCCCCCCCCCCCAAGGTTCCCATCCCTCCACCCCCTCACTTTTCTTTTAGGAGGCTTTCACTTAAGGAAGTTGCACACGGGAAGTGCTTCTGATTGTAGAACGGACACAGGCACCATACATATGCATGAGGAGATGCTGTGAGATAGCAGAGGCTTTGAAAGAAAGTCACTGTGGAGCTGAAATCCCACAGAGGAATGGCTGGGAGGACTCAGTGTACCCTTTGAAATTGTTAGCCTTAGTCAATATTTGCCTATGTAGGAATTATTGGGTGTGTTATTTATGTTCATTAATAGGTTAAGCCTTACATCACTTTTGTGGTGAAGTAGCTCTTTGTTTCAGTTCCTGAACATCCAAGCACTATATCAGTTTGCCAATGGGGTTGTTCTGCAGGGCACCCCGATGCCCTGACCCCACCTGAGTGTTTTCGAGGTCCATGTGGGTCTGTGGAAACCAAAGTGTATGGAAAAGAGAGGGGTCTTATCCCACTACCAGGGCTGGACATAGCTAGGAGCTCCTCTAGGTGAGGAGATGATGTGCAGCTGAGCTCAGCAATAGGATGTAGCCTAAAACTGGCTTGGCTAAGTCTGCCTGGGCAGCCAGGACAGGGCAGGCAGCTGAGATCTCTCCAGCGCTGCTGCTAGTTGGCCAAATGACTGTGTGACAGGAGCTGACCAATCCAGGAGGTTTTCATTTAAAGTCGTAACATGTGGTCACTCACCCACTGACTTCATGAAATTTAAACTGAGGAGTAGCAGCAGACACTGCAGTGTTACAAACTGGTCAGAACCCAAGCTGGTTAACTGAGCATTGAACCTACGTGGGAAAAACTGAGCAAACTTAGTTTTCTTGGCAATAGTTACCCTTGTTTTCCATTTCAGGAGTATCTAGGTCTCTGTGAAATATAACTAGAGATTGTTGTTACGAGTCCTGCTCAAGTCAGCTTCCCAAGACCTCTTATGCTCAGCACTGACTCTTAAGTCAGCTCCAAAAACTCTAAAAATAGATATTACAGTGTCATTGTTGCAAGATTAATGGTACAGATTCTGTGGATGTAAATTAGAGTTTGATTTGGGAAGGTTTGCTTGTCTAAATCCCTCATAAATACCTTCAAGCAAATAGTAAAGGGGTGGGGGGATCCTTTATTTGTTTTGGGTTTCTGTTGGAGTACTCGTTCCAAGAACTGACTTCAGTCTGACTATAGTGGCAGAAAATGAAACCTGATATAATTTCCACTAAGGGGAGATCAAAACAGTTTTGGAATCCAAACCTGAAAACTCTCCTAAGTTTGTCAGTCTAAAGGTGTTCCATTAATTCAATGAGCATCCTTGCCACAATGAATTCGGGGATGAGAAGCTTTACAAATGGAAACTGTGACAACCATTAGATCAGCAAAGCTCAGTTTTGTCTCTGGAGTAGCAGGTATTCAGGCACTCTTTCTTTCCTTCTGCCTTGCCTGAGAGTCAGTGCTGTAAAACAGAGAAAACTCTGTTTTATTTTGATTATTTTTATACTTAGGCATCCTTATGTGGCTGTGATGGTACCCAGGGACACTTATCTGATGGTGTTTGCCATAGTATAAACTATGGTAATATGATAATGCTGTTTTTTCTAGTTCTTCACTGAGGTAACTGATTTTATTAAGGATTAGAATAGTACCTTTTAAAAAACCAATGATTCTCTCTTCTGAATTTACTACCAGTATGATTTCATTAAGTATATGTATTCTTACAGTTGCTATGAAAAGTTGGATTTCTGATTATGAAGGGTGTTTTTTTTTGTCTAGAAATACATCCTCAACCTTTCAGAGAAGGTGGTTAAAAGCAGTTTACTGTCTAAAAATACACAGACAAAAAACCCCACCAAAACATACTGTTTGGCATCTTATTTACCCTTTCTTGTGCCACCCTTTTAGAAACTTGAATACAATGTTTTCTTCCCTATCTACATTTTTTCGTTTGTTTTTGTATCAAGATAATAGACTTAATTTCAATTTTTTTTTTTTTTAATGAAGTTAAAACTTCTGTATTGTCAGGGTCATTCTCCAGGCTGGGCTCTTCAATTATTTTGTAGTGAATGTGGCAACATCATGGAATGCTTACAGTTATTTACAGGAATTATAACCAATAGGAAGAAAACCAAGTGAATGTTTACATTGCTGCTATATTTTGGAATAAAAGGATTTTTGGCAGTGTAGAATATATGTGTGTAATAAGCTCTATATTTTAATTATAGTAGAAGGATCTAAGAGGAAATTGCCTGTATTTTTTATGAGTGTGACTCATAAGGGATATGTTTGCTATGGTTAACATCCAGTGGGTTTTTGCCCTCCTGAAGCAGTGTCCGATGTCTGTGCATAAAACTCCTTCACTGATCTTAGTCTTAGGCTGATCTTAGCCCTTGGCTTGTTGTTCGTTGATTTCCACTGTTTTTAGTCAAAGGCAGCTGTATTTTCCCGGTGTATACCAGGGGTAAATGCTGCCTCAATGCACTGAGGTCTGATTCTGCCCCCCCCTCATTCTGTGTCTGCAACACACCATGTTGTGGAAATGAATACTTTAAATCTCACCTAAACTCATGATTTTGGAACCTAGCTCAAGATGAACTGCTTTGGAACATTTTTCTGTCAAGCACAAGGAAGTTGAACTTTCCCCTGTGTTTTCCTTGAAATGGGTGTTAATGTTGTTTAAAGACAAAAAACCAAACAACATAACAACAAAAACATACTGACACACCTTTGGGGAGTCCAATCAGAAAAAAAAAAACGTGACAGATGGCTGCCCTCCTATGTAACTTTATTATTTTAGTGGAAGAATGTAGTAGATGTGTATGTTTCTATTCTGCCTGTGTTTGAGGTACTGGTGATGGTACTGGGATGATTTTGGTTTTATGTCATCCCAGACATCTTTTAATATGCCATCTTTTAATATCACTAGTTGCTGAAAACTAAAAGCAAGTTAAGTATAGAATTAGAGCCATCTGGTAGTTTAGACAGAAAAGTTAGATAATTAGCTGTTCTTGTCAAGGGACTGTGATTAAAATAGGCCATCTTCATAATAGTGACTGGTTTGCAAGGGACTTCCTGGAAACCACCTGGGATAAAGAAAATGAAAAGAACAAAATTAAAAAGGAGGGGGAGGTTATGCCATTATAGCTCATGATAACTTTTGTAAGTGAATTGAGTCAGCTTTTAATTTGAAGACTGTTATTTTGGTACTTTGGAAAGAAACAAAGATTGAGTTTTCTGACTGTTTGGCAATGTGATACCACTAGGTCAGCCAGGTTACTGCTTGGGATCCTTCACATTTCTGCGTGAAGCTCTGGTTTCATTGCTCTCATCCTTATTAGCTTGTGAGTGCTGTTGGCAGAGCTCATCTTCAAAGGCCACTGTAATCTGTGTAACCTGGTGGCTCCTGCTCAGGGAATTTGTTCCTTCTGGGGAATTAACACTGTTAAGAAACACTAGAAGAGGAAAAACATCAGAACACGATTGCTGCATCATTCTTTATCAGTTGATGGTTGCAATGTACATAACAATGTTAGTGTAATATGGATTTATATTGATAGATAACTTTTAAGGGAAAAGCTGTTTACCAAGTAGCACTTAAAAGAAACCTTATTGTGAAGTGGGAGGAAGGATCTGTGTAAGTTTGGCAGTTTCAGCACTTCTGTGAGGGAGCTCTTTGCTCCCTTTGGCCTTTCCTTCTGAAATCTTGTCCTCTTCATCCAAAGAGAGCATCAGGGAAACCTCCAAAGGCTGAACAGCACTTGTTCTTTCCTGCATGTGGATTCCTTAGTGGATGCCCTGTGCCAGTGTGATAATTTTAAGCAGCAAAGTTTGACCTGAATCATCTAAGTTACGTATCTTTGAGAGCATGCTGTTTAGGGCAGCTGTGTTAACGGGACTAGTAGGATAAAATAAATGTGTAGTGAGAATGCTCCATCATTGGTATAATTTAATTAAATATATTTTCACCTCAGGTGGATAAAAATCCTGTATTTAAATGAGATTAGTTGATAGTTATTTGGTTTTCTTTTTTTTTTTTAATTGACAGTTGCTGCTTATTTACCAATTCTACTAAAGAGCTGTTGATGCTGTTTCAGATAGAGCCTTGTTAAGAGTTTCAGTGTGACTGTAATATTTTTTCATATGGAATGTGTTGGAAATATCTCAAAAATGTAACCAAGTTGAATACTTAAATTAAAATGTGGGCAACAATTAAAAGTACTCTGGCTTTTATGTGCTTAGGTTCTCCTTGAAAAAATATATGCTTCTAAATTATTTTAATTGAATGGAGCTTTTATGTCTCTTTATTCCTTGATTAGGAAAGCAATGATTTGAAAAATTCAAGATATTGAGGTCTCAAAATTGTAAGGAGTGCTCAGCTTTAAAAAGCATGAGTAAACATTTCAGTGCAATATGCTCAAAATAAATTGCTGTGGATGTCTGTGACTATACAAATACTTCTGATCAGTAGAATGGGTCAAACTTTGATATCATTAGAAAGGTGCCAACTGTACCATATGCGTGATCTAGTTAATAATGTCTCATTGCATTCTGTATAAAACAACAACGTGATGTATCTACTGAATGCTCCTCTCAGGCTTGTTGTGAGAAGTGCTGACCCCAAGGACTGGCCTGAAATTGTGTCAGGGCAGGTTTAGGTTGGATATTAGAAAAAGTTTCTTCACCCAGAGGGTGGCTGGGCACTGGAACAGGCTCTCTCCCCTGGGAAGTGGTCACAGCACTAAACCTGCCAGAGTTCAAGAAGTGTTAGAATGATACTCTCAAGCACATGATGTGACTCTTGGTGGTCCTGGGCAGGGCCAGAGTTGGACTCGATGGTCATTGTGGGTCCCTTCCAACTCAGCATGTTCTGTGAATCTGACCGCTGCATTATACATTTTCTTTTCTTCTTTTTAAAATTTTTTTCTTCTTTCTTTTTTTTTTTTTTTAATATTGAGAAAATTAAACTAATAAGCTTTTAAAAATTGCTTTTGAAGTGCTTTCTTGAAAACCCTCAAAAGTGGAAGATCCATATTTTAACTTTGAGGTGCAGCTTGACACTCATGCTTTAAGTTCCACCTGTTTTGATATCAACACTCAGTGACCTGATGGCCACGGTTCTGCTTTGTAATATTTTTGTTGGTGTCAGGCTTTTCCATTATGCCCAGTGAAACAGTCTGACTTTCTAGCATTTATACATTTTTAATGTTATTTATGTACAAGGGACTGAGAATCTGACAATCAAGGTGAAGCAAGAATAGGCTTTTCACTTGGTAATGTTATAACTGGCTTCAAAAGTGTCTTGTAAATGAGTAAGTTACTGTCAAAGGTATGAGATGATAGAAAGCCTGGGTGGCTTGAGCTGAGCACTGTGAATCTCTTGGTGGCAGTTCATTGCAGTCAAATTTAATCAGCTTTTCAAATTTGTATTTTATTTTTAAAACCTAAAGCTTGTTATGCGGTATGACCAACCATTAGAATATTTTCTCCCCTAAATTGTATTTCTCTAATGTGCCAGAGTTTTTTTCACATCTGCTTTTTGATGAGGTGTCTGATTACACATTTTTGTTTTGTCCTGTTCTTTGTACAAGTTGGTGAAATTCAGATTTTCCTGTAGATAAGGCTTTGGCTTTTCAGTTGCTTCTGCCTTGCAAAGAAATTAATTCCTTCAAGCCAGTGAGTCTGCAGCTCCAGCTGTGACTGGAGATGAATGTTCTTGCAGGGTCATGTACTGTAGCTCTGAACCCAAATAAAAGGATTAACAAGAGTTCACTTGGAGGAAAAACACTTAATTTCACTATAATAACTATGAGAATCCATAGGGAAAACCAATAAAGCTTTACTATTAAAATTGTTAACAAATGATTATTCCACCCTGACCCTCTCTTCCCGCTGTTATTGTACTTTTGGAACAGTAACAAATGATGGGATTGACCTAGTTCATGGTAGTGCTTTAGTCCCTGGCCTACAAATGATCTTTTACTTGTAAGATAATTCCTAGTCTAGTTTTTATAGGAGACAGTGATGGCATTTATGAAGGAAACAATATTTTCTGATGCATTTCACTCAAAACTTTGCTTTAGAGGTGTTTCTGGTTTTCCTACATTCCGTAGTGATCTTGGGTCCCCTTGCAGAAATCGCAAAGATTCTGTTGGAAGAGACTTGAATTTTAAAAGCATTGTTGTGTGGAAACAGTCGGTATGATATTCTGACTGGATTTTCAGTACCTTAGAGCAGTAAGCTGCAAATTTTAGACCAGAGCCACCACAGATAAAGGCACAGCTGTCAGGTGTCTGTGTTTATGTGTTAGGTCTCTTGTTGTTGAGTACACATTAACAGGATTTAAACGTGGACAGGGAAGTTTAACTTAGGGTCTTCTCCCTCCTCCCCTCCCCCCCCCAGCTCCCAGTGAATGTACACCAAGTTTATAACATGTATTCTGGATAAAGCTAATTTACATTAGCAATTTAAATGTTCTACGTTCTGCTGCTGAACAATGCTGCTAAATCGGTGTCTACCGAAAGGCAAGGTGAACTGGGTTCTTTGTCTCACATCTCATCCAGAGTTTGTACTCAACCACATTGCGTGGTCTAATCTACACCTGGGTAGCAACTCACTGCCCTTGAAACTTTCCTCTCCATTCTGTCTGCGCTGTCACACTGAAGGCTGAGCAGGTTGTGTGGATGTAATGGCAGATATTCATTAACCACGACAGGCTGTGGCTGCTACTGTAATATGAGAGTGGAGGAAGCCCAACTCGACTTTTTTTTTTTTTTTTAGACTAGTTTGATCTGAGAGCTAATAAATTGATCTATCTATTTAATTTCTATAAAGAACAAATATGAGTCCATGATGAATTAAGAATATCACTTGATATTCTGTTTTAAAAGTTATTTCTTAACACAGAGCTGCACTAAACCCTTTGCTATGTAGTAAGTGGTGAGGTTCTGTAGACTTTTTGACAGTTATGTAGAACTGGTGGTGTTAAAAGACACAGATTAGAAAAATGAATGTTAGATGAAACATTTAAAATTTTGTAGATGACAAGATAAGTATCTGAGTGTGGGTTTCGTAAACTTTGTCTCATAATAAAAGAGGCGTAGTGGAACACAATTATAGCCAAATCCTGAGTGATGCTTTGCTAGGCCTTATTTACTGGAGCAGGCAGCTGGACTGTCCATGAGTAGCAACTGTACTAAGTAGTAGAAAACCAGAATGTTCCTATCTTGCACCTTGGATCTGATGAAGATAATTTTATTATGTGTATAAGGGAGAAAATGTGTGATACAGAGGTAATTCACAATAAAGTATGGTGTCCTTTATAAAAACAGACCCACTGGCATTCTTTTATGAAGGAGGATTCTTCCTGTACCCTGGAAACCATGTTTTGTCCATTCTCTAGATAAATTGTGAATTAATATCAACAGATAGAGAACAAGAATATGTAGATAGAGCATAGTTGCCAAATCATTAGAACAACCGTGGGTGATTCTTTCTGTTCTGATTCTTCTATTTTTACATGTCATGTTGATTTTCCATCTTTAATTTTTCTTGTTAGTAATTGTGTTTCCTGTGGTTCTGGTTCTGCCTCAGCCAAATGTACCACAGTTTAGTTTGAATGCATAGAGAG
Organism: Empidonax traillii; assembly: GCF_003031625.1. Lineage (NCBI taxonomy): Eukaryota > Metazoa > Chordata > Aves > Passeriformes > Tyrannidae > Empidonax > Empidonax traillii. The sequence goes on from NW_020955835.1 coordinate 352,261, forward strand.
AGCCTAAATAAAAAACAATACATTAAAAAAAGAGTAATTGGAACAAAAGAAATCCTTGCAAATGCAGTGTCAGACTGAATTCTGAAGTATTATTTTTCTTTTTTGTATGGATTTGGTGACTTTAGTATTGTGTAACATACTTATATTTCTTTTTAAACACTTAGGAGTTCACCAGATCTTTTTTGTTGTGTGGTTGCTGAAGCATTATCTTGGGACAATAGCAATGATGGATGGAAGAATGTACTTCAGGTAAGAAATCATATGTATGTCATTTGGGATGGCTCTTCATTAACTTTCCTCACATTGTTTTGGTTCAGCTCTAATAGTAGCAGTCTTTAATGTTACAGCCCTAAAATTCACTGATTGTAAAATATAAATCTCTTGTCTACATGAATGTTTACATATGTCTCTCTCTAAATCAGTGTCAGCAAGTTTTTTTGTTTTTCTCCTAAATTTAGTGAATCTGATAACAGATGATGCTGCTGCTATTACTTTTTTTTTTATTATTATTTTATTTCAGTACATTTTTTGCACAACTCTGGTATGCCCAGGGCTACACTGAGATTTCTGTGCACATGATGTGACTGAGAGCTGATGCCGAGAGAGGAGAGTGGAGTACACGGTTGCTTCCCAGATCAGCCTCTCGTGGTCCACACACGAAGGATATCTGAGTCAGTGGTAGCTTCTGTGCTGAGTAGCCTTGGCTATGCTTTCTCTTTCTGTGAATTTGTAAGGTTGTATTTTGAACCCAGGTGAATTTTTAGGCTCTGCAACTTCGTCCTATTCAGGATTCTCAAGCTGAATGCTGTGAGGGAAAGAGCGAGTAGTCCCTGAAGTTAGTTTTGAACTTCCTACTTGCTAATTCATTTCACCTGGGGACTAGGCTGACACACCAGTAGAATCAGGAGTTGAACTGAACCTTTTCTACTCTGGTGGGGTGGTAGGAAAGGATGATGGGTGTGAAGCTTTAAAGAAGGATTAACAAGCAGCTACACTAAAGACTCCTCAAAGTGAAATGAAACTGCTGGACTTCAGTGGCACTGTTGGTGTCTTCCTAATGAACAGGTCGGAGGCAGCTGCTCAGACCTGCCTTGCTTTTCTCTTTTAGCTTATTTACTGTGATTTTAATAGTAATTTGGATGTTGTGCAGCCTTTATGTTCTGTACCTCTTTGAATTACAGAAAGTAACAGATGATGATATGTCATCCAAGCTATAAGGCAGTCATCCTGGTCATTTTTTTCCTGAAGGAATGCAAGATTGTGTGGAAGGAGCCATCATAAATTTAAAATATTCTGGGGACACACATTCAACGACATATTAAAATATAGAACCATTAATCAGAACTGAACTATATTTTTTCCTGTTGCTTTTCCTTCACAAACTTAAAACATTACTTTGGAGTTCACAGAAACTTTAGGTGGCATTAAAACTAAAGAGGAATTGCTCAGTGATGCTTTTGGAGCAAAATCATTGCACTGAGGACCTGACTGTGCATATTCCAGCTGATTTGTCAAGGCTATGGAAGAAAGTGTGAATTGTATAAATCTACCTGACTTGCTTAGATAGAGTCACAGAAATACACTGTGCAATATATGTGATGTTAGCCATTGTTGGTAGGATTGCTGAACTGGAAAAGGCTATGGTTTTGCTGAAGGTGAGATTCCCAGAAAAGTTAAAATTTGATACTGTGAATGTGCTAGCTACAGAATGCAGAGTACTACACTTTCAAGAGTAAAGGCATTTAAAATTCTCTAGAAGCAAGGAAAAACAAAACCAGCTCTTAGCTAAAGTCTTAGATCCAGATGAAGGAGAATAATTTAATTATTCTGATTCTCCTTGGCAGAGAATACTTGGGAGACAGAATTTATACAGCTGCATAGAAGTTTGGTTTATTTTTTCTCTCGATTTTTGTTTTTGTTAAAAACAATGGAGATCTTGGACTTAATAGCTGTTTCTGATTACAGAACCAACTATCCCATCTGCCTTCATTTTCTCTTCTGCATCTATATTCCTTATGAGGTGCAAGGCAAGTTGTATGTAGCATATTGTTTAAGGCTATTTCAGTTAAAGATGACTCCACTGTGCACATTCTGATGGCTCATGGAAAAGCATGTAAAGGATGGCCAAGCCAGCTTTCTCACTTAGAGGAAACTGCTGGGCACCTTATTCCTCAAATCCCCAGGAAATGGGCAAAGGTTTCCCCCCAGATCCCTTCTGGGTGGGCTGATGGACACTGAACTCGTGGTACAATACGAGCAGCTATTTAATGGAGAACCAAAAGGGAACCTCAAATGAAAAAGCTTTCCAATACTAGAACTGCGGGTGAAGTGTTTGCTCACTGTTTTAAGCCTCCAAACCAAGGTTGTGGTGGGGAGAAGGGCAAATCTGCTCCTTTGCTTGCCTTTACAGGAAGGAGTGGCTGAGAAAAATGTGTTGAGAGAGTCTGGTAAAGGAGAAAGTGAGCTGGACAATTTGATTAGGCTAAAGAGAATAAGGTTTATCCACAGATCATCTGGATGCATGTGAATATGTGGAGGTGGACTGTTTCTTGCCAGAGACTTTTATAAAACTGTAAAAACAGGGCAGTATTTTCTTTTTTTTCTGTAGCAGGATGTAGCTAGATTGTAAACTTTGGCAGGGCTCTTAACATCTGAATGCTTCTTGAAACTCTGACAATGTTTTTGTAAAACTAATTCTGGAACTGGAATAAATGAGAGAGTTTTCTATATTCTCTCTCCCTCCTGTTAATTACATGAAACAGTAAGTTTTATATTTGTCCAGAAAGGGGTCAAAACAAACGAGGAATTGAGAGTGGAGGAGCCAAAGAGGGATAAGTAATGAGCCAATTTCTCAAACTGGCAATGACATACCAAGAGTTTGGAAAAAACTATGCTTGCAAGCTTCCTTTATTATTATAACCTCTTGAACAGAATAACCCAGTCCAAAAAGCTATAAACGCTTTCCAATAGCGAAGTTTATGACCTAGTTTCTGATTGAAACACAGTATCACAGTGTGTGGAAAGAACTTAGATGAAGATGCTGGTGGCAGTGCCTCTAGCGCGTTGTATTAGACACTTGGTGTATGGCCCTTTGCAAATACTTGTTAATTGGAGTCAAGTGGAGTGAATTTAAAATGTTGGGTTTGTGTTTGTGGGTTTTTTTTTCTTTTTTTCCTCAGGAGGTGTAGACACTTAAATGCCTCAGCTGGCATGCAGAATTTTCATAGGATGCTTGAATTTTTTCACAGAGGACTGTTTGGAAAAATGTTCGTTTTTGGAATTATTTCAACAGGAGTTCAGCAATTAAAGAGTGTCTTTTTAGATCCTGTGTGTAGAGCAGTTGAAAAAAAAAATTGTGCATTTAGTCTGTTCACAATCATAAATCTGTTCTGGAGAGACAGGGATAATTTTGATTAGGCTTCATCCTATGCAAGGCCTTCCTGTGAGGAGAAGGGCAAGGAGTCGTGGGGAATGTGCTAGGATGAGATGGGAGCAAAAATGTTGAACTTGTGATTTGAGTATCCATTTCTTTTTGAACTGGAGAAATACAGCCTGGCAGGAGGCATCAGAACAGGCCACATTTCAATTAGCAGCTCTGGTGAGAGGCCAGCAGACACGGCACTTCTGTGCTGGGGGTGGCGGAAACAACACACAAGTAAAGTAGATGAGCTGTTACAAGTTAGGGGATTTTGGTTTGTCTCCTTTTTATTGCTCTTCCTGTGACTCACTGATGTCACCAAAGGCAAAAGAGCTGTGCTTATCTCCATCAGCGGCAGGCATGGCCAACACCAACCATCCCTTTCTTCTGCTTTTCCAAGGGCTTTGAGAGTGATTTTGAAAGCACAGATCATTAATGTCAAGAAGAATTTCTGAGTGCTGTTGAGTTTCTCAGTGTTGGTTAGCATAGAAAGAGCTATAGTTAAAATTCTTGCAGTGTTTCGATTATAATTCCTTCATTGTTTCACTTGCCTATAACTTCCTGAAACGCTCTCGTCTCAAGTTGAAATTTTCCAGACTTGATCTTGGCCTGACAGTGACCTTTTTTTCCCCTATTCTTCTTTGTTTCTCTTTCCTCTGTGGTATTAAGTGAATATGGCTTGGGTGTTTCATTTATAATGAGAAGAAAGTAGTAGAAAAATACATTACAGCAATTACTTTAAAACTCAGACGTCATGAATAGGTCTAGCAGTGCAGCTGCTGAAGAAATGGTGGTGAAAATCATCAAAACTACTTTTTGAATCTTACCAGAATCTGTGAGAGAGGGCACTCAGAGGGCTATCAACTTTAGGTCTTAAACTTTCTCTTCATCATGCACATGCATTACACAGTTATCTCATGCAGTTATTTTGGCTGGTGATCAGCTGAATGGAGCAGTAGTCTTTGGTGAAAGAGTGGATCTGTTTTTCACTGTTTGCCATGACCCTGGTGAGACAGGACTTGAAATTCATGCAAGTGCCATGCTGGGACATGCAACAGAAGCCCTCCTGGGCACTACTCCTGTCTCACAGTTCAAGCTGAAAATGCTGAAGTTTTCAGAAGCTCTTCTCCCAAGAAAGCTGTTTCTTAACAAAAAATTTAAACAAACTTTTGACCAGCTCTTCTCAAGCTGTAGGCTGTAGTAGTTTAAACAGGAACACAAATGTCTTAGGGGATGGAATTTAAACATGGGGTGGAAATAGTAAAAATGAATTGTGAAGTGCTTTCCTTTAAATTAATGCTGATATTATGTTTGTTTAGTAATTTAGGTAAAGACTACTGATTGTGGTGGTGATGTTGCTAAACAAAAAACTACAGGGTTTGACTTTTTGACTCATAATATGTGATTCAAGAAAAAAAAAGTCGTGCTTGCCTGTTGGCTTGTATACAGGCTCGCTTAAAGACTCTGGTTTCTGCCAAGGACAGTCACTGTGAGTGTTTCTATAAAAAAATACAAGAAATTTTCATTTCTAGAATTGGCTTCGCTTGGTCTCTTCTGTTCCATGGGAAATATCAATTCACATGCATTCATGAATCATCTTTGTCTCTGAATGGTTGTGTCTTTCCAGTGATAGGGACAAGTGTCTGACTCCGAAAGCTGCAGGGCAGCAGCAGAGAGAGGGTGAGAACAGAACTGCCAGCAGATCTGGCAGAGGCTCCCATTGTGCTCTCCAGCCCTGCAGCCTACAGTGAATTCCCTAACTCTGAATCTCCTGTGTAATAGCACAACTCTCTGATCTCGGAACTTTATTGCCTGTCACAAATTTACACTGATCACCTGGAAGCCTGTCCCTTGCAGGAGCTCAGGAATGCTGTTCAGACACAGCTTTAGGAGCGCTACCAGCTGCTAGACAAAAGTAAGGTGCCCACGGAATAAGCCCAGCTTTTCATGTTGTCTCCAGAATACTTATTTCTTGTTGGAGAATGTGGTTCTCTTAAGACTTAAGGATCTCAGGGCTAAAGGTTTGGTCAGTAAGTACAACAATTCCATCACAACCACTTCCACCTCTAAAAATTATTCAAATTGTATCTGCTGCAACACAGAGTGATACAACTACCTTAAAGTTGCATTGATCTGTCATAAAAAGAGGAGTCTAATACTAGAACTCCAAAGAAAACAGCTCTGTGTTGCCCGTTTGTCTTCAAAATAGGAGAAATTGTTTTCTCTAAATCAGTAACAGGATTTTGGTTCAACTTGCTGTTCTTTTGATGAGAAACTTGTCAAGTGTGCCATCTTTCTGACCTGTCCCCGAGTGAGTCACAAACTACAAAATTAGGTACAGGACAACTCTCTAAAAAATCTGGGGGCTTGTTTTCTGGGAAAACCTTGGATTCTGAATTTTTTCAGGCCTCCTGATAAGTGGTAAATTATTAAAGTGGAATTACTTGGAAGAGGTACTGTAATAAACTTCAGATTCAGCAATTAAAATACATCTTGTCCTTAAAGCTGGCTTTGGTGGTCCTAACGAGGATGCTTTGGTATTGGCAGCAGGTAGTGAACCACTGCAAATGTTGTGGGTAAATGACAGTCAATGTGCAAGAAGTTTTAGGCAAAATTAAATAATCAAAGCTTCCTTGAAAGTGACAAACTTGTGTTTCTGTGATGATTTCCTTGTCATTTCAGTCTGTCTTTGAAGCTGCTGGTTCAGGTTTGCTCTCTTCCATGCTGTCTTTGGGCTTATACTTTTCAGTTACATTTTTAAATGTCACATATTTGAAGGACAAGCATCTATTTCTACCACAGACATTAAAATGAAAACTCAGTTATTGGCACATACAAAAATTCAGGATTTTTGACCTTTTTGGCTCAGCTTGCCTAAACTCTGCACTTGGATGGATGAGTTCTTTCAGGGTTACAGCTAGGTGTATTCTAGCTCTAGGATATTTAGGGTGGATTTCTAATAGAAGCATGGAACTAATTTTATCACCCTGATTTTCTTCTCTTCAATGGTTTCTGCATTGGTTTTTCCTTTGTAATATACACTTTAATTCTAGGTATAAGTATTCTGCTAGTCAGAATGGGCTCTGGTGTTCAAAACTTTAGTAACAACAGTCTTTCTGTCTTGGGATATTTAAAAACTGATCTTTAACCTGTTGAATCAAGTTAAATGGAGAGTGATAGCCTTGATTTATTTTTTTTTTTTATTTCAGCTAATTTATTATTAAATACTCTATGGTGATGAGTACTTGGGAAAACTTCAGTTTAACTTCTGAAATGCCAGTTTAGTAATCATCCTCGCTTTGTCACTTCCCCAGCCCCCATGCACCTCCTCTTATATATACATGCTCTATAAGTTAATGAAAGACACACCAGACACATGACCCACTGTAGGCAGAGAAAGCTCCCCAAGAGAGCTGAAACAACTCCCACACAATAAATTCATGACTTGCTGAACGCTGCTGCTGGTCTGCTAAAGGAGGGATCAGAATTGCACTTTTTTTTTATTTTTTGTGCCCGTCTAATTGTGTGGATGCGCCTCATGTGCCTGACCTCCCTCTTCCACCTTCCCAGGGCCCTCGAAAGTAACCATAATCCTCATGCCTCCTGTTTCCTGGCCAGAAAAACACATCAGCTCTTAGCTTGGAAAACATCCTGCTTTGCAGATGTGCTGTGTTGCAGGGAGGATGGCCCTCTCCTGGCTGTGAGCTCCTCAGATCAGCTGCGTGACGGCATCTCCTCTCAGCCCTCTTGGAAATGATTAATTCTGGTTATGTTGCTGCTCTGTGTATACAGTCAGAGCAGTCTCTTTTCTTATTTTGGGGATCACTGTAGGAAGGCCGTGTTGGAGATTGCATCTCACTGATTTTGGACATTGGGTACATATGGTAGATTTGTTTTATAGTCAACTGAAATTCAGCTTGGAAGTTTAAGCTTGTTTGAGGACGCTTGCAGTTCACAGGGTTTTTTTAAATAATTTTTTTGGGAGTCACAAATAGCATGTAGACCCTCTTGCAGGGAGAGGTTAAGCTGAGGTGGAAATACTTGTATTTTGCAAGCAATCAAAGGGGATAGTGACTTATTGGTCTGTTGGGGGAGAGACAAGGCTACATACCCTTACATAGTACTGTCTGGAGCAGGCTGATTGGAAAAGCTGAGCCTCTGCTGTGTGACCCAGTACTCCTAAGTGCTGCATTTGGCTGAGAAAGTGTTCAGTGTCTTAGTGAAAAGTAACAATCTGTCTGTGACTGTAAACTGTGAAAGGCAGCATGGGATTTCCTGGTCAGGAAATCTTCAGGCACAGTCACCAGTGAGGTGCGAGACCTAAGGAGACTGGCAGTCTGGAGACCAAGAAATAGGAATTTAGGCAGGATCAAAGCAGGACAGAGCAGGAGTGTATTGTCTTGTCTGCAGTCTCACGTTGCTGTCATCCAACGTTGCACGCTCGATTCCCGCTGGCACCCACCCTAGACAGCCTTGCTGTACTTTCCCAGAGCAGAAATATCGTCGGGAGAGATTTCTGTGTGCAATTGAATCGCTCTGGTCGGACCACCCCTGGGCAGGCAGACTACAGTCAGTGGGATCTATGTTGGTGGCAGCGCAGCGTCTCTGCCATCTGTAGGTTCAGATATGCGGGAGATTAGGCCTGTTTCAAGCTGTCTCTTTCATGGCTATACCCTTCGTCTGATCCCAAACATTAAGAGATTAAGTTTCTTGAAATATCAGCAATTGTTATCCCCCTCTCCCTGGCCTGAGCAAACCACTTAGCCCGCAGATGTGGGAAGGTTTGAATAGGTTTTCAGCGTGAAAGAAATGTTGAGTTCCCAAGATGTATAATTTATACAGAGGAATAGTTTTTCACCTGCAGAGTGTTGGTAAATGCTGCTTTTTGGACTGTGGTCAAGGGTGTGCACTGATAAGCTGGTGGGAAAAGGAATTTGCAGCGAAGGTAGGTGTTTTTCCTATGGACTGAATACAACAAAAATAGGAATATGCATCAGACGTGGAGAGTGCTGACTTCTCAGAGCTTTCCAAATGCACACTGGTTTAAAACTTTCACCTTACTTAATTTGGGGACTGTGTTGCAGGTTTTGAACGTTGAATATTTCAAAATAGAACCTTTGTCATGGGAAAAGTTGAGTACACACTACCCCAAGACCTATTAAAAATCCACAAATGGCAGGCAAAATGGAGAGTTTTTGATTCACATGTGGTACTTTCTGAGGAAGAGTGTGAAGAGAGCAAAAATGAAGTTTTGATGCTTTGGCAGTTTGCAGTGTGGTCAAAGCTTTGAAAAAGAAGTACAAAACACAGCACACATGCTTTTGTTTGTTCAGAGGGGATCACTACCCAGCTTCATTGCTTTGTAATGGTAAACACTGAATTTCAGTACGGATAAACACTGCTACCATAAAGAAAAAGGACCATGCTCCTGGCCCTGTATCTGAAACCAGTTCCAGGTCTTCCAGGTCCTTCTTTCAGTGCTGGTCTCTTGGTGTGGGGCTGGTACTCCCTTGGTTTTATGCTCTGAGCCAGAATCTAGACCGAGATGTGTCTGAATCTCTACAGCAGGGCTGTAGAGATTTTCATGGTAAAGCTTAGTGTGGGTTGAATGTTTGTGACTTGTTCATTAGGGAAAATCTGATAATTTCAGACTTGCTTTGTGTAGCTTTCACACTCTAGTTCACTCTCTGATTTCCCTGTTTAGTCAGTTCTTACCGAAAAATCCCCCTAACATGGCATAAGATGTTGTCTTTTTTAGTAGACACTGTTCATAACACTGTAATATCTATTCTGAGTACAGTGATGCAGTCATCTGTTTATTCATAGAATCACAGAATAGTTTGGGTTGGAAGAGACTTGTAAAGAACTTCTAGTCCAACCTCCATGCCGTGGGCAGCATCATCTTTCACTAGATCAGGTTGCACAAATCCCTGTAGAACCTAAATTTGAACACTTTCACGGGACAAAGACTAAACTGTATTAGGTCTTTTGCATATTCTGTGCGTTTAGAAAATAGTTTACATTATCATGTATAGTTCCTTTGAATTTTAATGAAATTAAAATAATATTTATAATGTAAATATTGGTAGAATGGACATAAACATTTTACACATATAGGTTGTCTTATTTTCACTAGTTAACATGCAGGACGTGTTTTCCTCTTAGAAAAATGCTTTTGGCCAAGTTCTACTTTTTCAATCCACAGAGGTGTAATGAAGAGTTCTGTTGACTTCTCTGCAATGGGTTCAGTTTTTTACATATACAACAGAGAAGAGATTCTGACCTATAGTCATGCAAATAGTATATATTTTATCTCAAACTTTCGGAAATTGCTATTTTAAATCCACTTTTTTTTTTTTTTTTTTTTTTTTTTTTTTTTTTTTTTTTTTTTTTTTTTTTTTTTTTTTTTTTTTTTTTAATCTGCAAATCCTTCCACATAATTTACTTTAAGTTTTAAGACAGCTGTGATTGCCTTCTCCTGCTTGCAGCTGTTCCCATTTTCTTGAAATTAAGACTTATTGAAGCAGTTGGTCTAGACATCGTTGGTTTAATTCACGGGGAACTTGCTCACTAATCTGTCAGTGTTAACCATAGACAATGTGTAAGCATAGCTGTAGTATCTGATACACACATTTAGAGGTGACTTCATCATGTGGTTTGGTCTACAAAGCCAAGAAGGAGAAGGCTGTTTTTGCAGGGAGATCTCAGCAAATGCAATTACCTAAAACTCCAATTCCACTAACAGCTTGTAGCTGGCTGCCTGGGGAGGTAACTCAGCAGTTAAGCCAAGCAAAGCAAGGGCTGAATTGCAGCAGTTTACATTTTTGTGCACTTGAAATTCCCCATGTTTAACTTTACAAGTGGACTGGAAACCTTAAACTTGCACTAGAAGGGATGATCTCCAAACCTTGTTGTCTGACATGGATTCTTGAACTTAAGGAATAGCTTTTATTAAGTCCCTGAAATTCGACCCATGCATTAGGAGCCTGGGATTCTCTGGGGATGCTGGTA
>NW_020955835.1:362874-365734 GCF_003031625.1 Empidonax traillii
TTGAAATTCCCCATGTTTAACTTTACAAGTGGACTGGAAACCTTAAACTTGCACTAGAAGGGATGATCTCCAAACCTTGTTGTCTGACATGGATTCTTGAACTTAAGGAATAGCTTTTATTAAGTCCCTGAAATTCGACCCATGCATTAGGAGCCTGGGATTCTCTGGGGATGCTGGTACAGGGCAATGTTGTATGAACTGGGTTCTTGGCTGGAATGCCTTTTGTGTGTTTTCACAAGGAGGGATGGGGATGCAAGGAATCTAACTCCAAACAAATCAGTCTTCTTGAGAGGAAAAATGTTTATTGAAGTTGGCTTTAGTGTAGGTGCCATAGCAGGAGAAGTGCAGTGATATTTAAGAATAACATTGAGCGTGGTGCTGCGTAGCTTCTCTTACATCTGTAAAGTTGCTCTGGATGTGCTGTGCATTGCTGCTGCCAAGGTCAGATGGGGGTCATGGGGTGTGTGTGTGTGTCACAGACTGTCTATTCTGCTATGTAGTGGAAGCATCTGTGAGCTGTGAGCTTTGCCATTATCACATAATGATTTGAAATACCACTAGGCTTAAAAAAAGCACACACTTTCTCATAGCATCGGCTGTTCAAGTGTATAATGGATATCCTTAACTGCAACAGGAAAGCATATACAGTAATTAAAACACAGAGCAGAAAAATTAGCCAAATTTGGCACAAATGCCTGAGAAAGTGTCTGCTTTAGCTGTAGATATAAATGAAGCAATAGCCAAAATTACCTTCAAAGGCTTTAATTACATCTGTTTTAATTTAGCATGCAAAACGCAGGATATTATTTTAAATATAAATTTAATTCATGGTTATTCTGCAGATTGCAATATCCTTCCAGTAGAAATGATGTACTTGGAATAGAATAACTGAAAACTTCCCTTTCAAGCTGTTTGGTAAGTCTATTGCACTGTGTGCTGTGCAGAACCACATGTTCTCTGTATTCGTGCAGCTGCTGCTGGTGGATCGTTTAACAAAAAAAACCCCCAACACTCTTGATTTTAATGTAAGGGCATTATTATACAATAAGCTGTTCATAGTGTACAGATATGTAAACCGCTCATCAAAATGTAATGTTTTGCTCTATAGCATTTTTTTTCTGAAGTGCACACAGTAGGCATGGAATGTAGTCCTTCTCAATGCATTCTAGACCTTACTGCTCGTAAACAAGAAAAATTACATGCTTGAAGGTAGCCAGTGTTTTTTTACTGATTATGCGATTCCAAATGAGAAAGGGTCCTTGTGTGGGCTTGCATAGTTAGTTCACATGTCCTGTACTGCCCAGTGGCTGAAGGTGTCATGTGCCAGTAAAGAGTGAGCTCAAAATGCTCCTGATGAGAGAGTGTGGGTTCCAGGTGAGAGACTGGCAGTCACGCAAACCTGGCTGCTCGTGGAGAGGACTCTGGAGTGCTATTTGAAAAATTAGGGCTGCCGTGTAAATTAGCAGGTTCAAACTGTCTGGATCCAAAGGATTTGGGAAGATTATCTGAACGAATTTCAAAGGCAACTGGTCACTGTATTTCACACTGTATTCAGTTGTGAAAAAAAAATAGTGAGTTGGGCAGGAAGAATAGTGAGAAGCAGGAAGAAAAGGTCATCTGTTTTCCTGCCTCTCAAACGCAGAAGGGCAACCAGACATCACATCCAGAGAGCCTCAGTTTTAGTCTACGTGAAAACACATACACCAATGAATAAAGTAACAGATTTAAAAATAAAAACCGTGCATATCTGAATAAAAGAAACATGAATGAGAAAGTATCTGGGTAATAGGGTCATGGGTCTCAAATAGTTTAGTTACATAAATGTGGAAGTTGGGCCAGAAAAATTAGAAAGCCCTATTTTGTCAAAATTACTGTATTGATAGGAGAAGGAGACTGAAGTTCATGAAATGTAACTTGATTTAAGAGGAGTAACATGTAATATTTTCTTGTGAAATTTTACTTGAAATATAATTTTAATGGAATAGTTTGTGAAAGTTGGGGCACTGGCTGTAATTGAAAACTGTCAAAAATAAAAAGAAAAAAATCCTCTTAAACCCAGAAACAGATGGCAGTAACAATATACAAGGTTAGGGAATGATAGCAAGTGGTCACTGTAATGGTTTTCTCATCTTATATTAATATATCTTAAAGTAGGGATGCATAAGCCTTTCCCAGGCTTTCCCAGGCTTGGCTCCTCCTCAGAACTGATTAAGGTGAGTGAGGGGTGGGTCAAGCTCGTTAGCAAGTGCTAGGGGAGGCTATATAAGAGCCTCCAGGAGAGCTACTTGCTCACTTGCTGCCCAGGCTTTCCCAGGCTTGGCCAGGCTTTCCCAGGCTTTCCCAGGCTTGGCTCCTCCTCAGAACTGATTAAGGTGAGTGAGGGGTGGGTCAAGCTCGTTAGCAAGTGCTAGGGGAGGCTATATAAGAGCCTCCAGGAGCGTGAGCGAAGGTCTCTCACGCACCCCACAGGATCAGACTAACGGGGCTGTGGCACAGCAATTTCAAGGCATTTCAAGCAGGCAGGGCGCAACCAGCTTCCACTTCTCGTAGGTGAGTGTGCTTTTTAAAGCTAGCAATGGTTTCCAGAAAAACAAAAGCTGTTACTACTACTAATACTAGGAGTGTGTGTGCTCAGACACTCCCCTCGAAGAAGGATGCAGCCACCCAGGTATCTGGGTGTGCTGAGTGTCTGAGCCTGGCGTTGGTACCGGAGGATTGTGTAGGAGGTAGCTGTGTACGATGTGAGCAAGTGAGTGACTTGCTGTGCCTGGTAGCAGAACTTAAGGAAGAGGTAGAGAGATTAAGGTGCATTAGGGAGAGTGAAAAGGAAATTGACTGGTGGAGTCAAACCCTTCTGAAC
>NW_020955835.1:365755-368121 GCF_003031625.1 Empidonax traillii
TTGAAATTCCCCATGTTTAACTTTACAAGTGGACTGGAAACCTTAAACTTGCACTAGAAGGGATGATCTCCAAACCTTGTTGTCTGACATGGATTCTTGAACTTAAGGAATAGCTTTTATTAAGTCCCTGAAATTCGACCCATGCATTAGGAGCCTGGGATTCTCTGGGGATGCTGGTACAGGGCAATGCTGTATGAACTGGGTTCTTGGCTGGAATGCCTTTTGTGTGTTTTCACAAGGAGGGATGGGGATGCAAGGAATCTAACTCCAAACAAATCAGTCTTCTTGAGAGGAAAAATGTTTATTGAAGTTGGCTGTAGTGTAGGTGCCATAGCAGGAGAAGTGCAGTGATATTTAAGAATAACATTGAGCGTGGTGCTGCGTAGCTTCTCTTACATCTGTGAGGTTGCTCTGGATGTGCTGTGCATTGCTGCTGCCAAGGTCAGATGGGGGTCATGGGGTGTGTGTGTGTGTCACAGACTGTCTATTCTGCTCTGTAGTAGAAGCATCTGTGAGCTGTGAGCTTTGCCATTATCACATAATGATTTGAAATACCACTAGGCTTAAAAAAAGCACACACTTTCTCATAGCATCGGCTGTTCAAGTGTGTAATGGATATCCTTAACTGCAACAGGAAAGCATATACAGTAATTAAAACACAGAGCAGAAAAATTAGCCAAATTTGGCACAAATGCCTGAGAAAGTGTCTGCTTTAGCTGTAGATATAAATGAAGCAATAGCCAAAATTACCTTCAAAGGCTTTAATTACATCCGTTTTAATTTAGCATGCAAAACGCAGGATATTATTTTAAATATAAATTTAATTCATGGTTATTCTGCAGATTGCAATATCCTTCCAGTAGAAATGATGTACTTGGAATAGAATAACTGAAAACTTCCCTTTCAAGCTGTTTGGTAAGTCTATTGCACTGTGTGCTGTGCAGAACCACATGTTCTCTGTATTCGTGCAGCTGCTGCTGGTGGATCGTTTAACAAAAAAAAACCCCAACGCTCTTGATTTTAATGTAAGGGCATTATTATACAATAAGCTGTTCATAGTGTACAGATATGTAAACCACTCATCAAAATGTAATGTTTTGCTCTATAGTATTTTTTTTTCTGAAGTGCACACAGTGGGCATGGAATGTAGTCCTTCTCAATGTATTCTAGACCTTACTGCTTGTAAACAAGAAAAATTACATGCTTGAAGGTAGCCAGTGTTTTTTTACTGATTATGCGATTCCAAATGAGAAAGGGTCCTTGTGTGGTCTTGCATAGTTAGTTCACGTGTCCTGTACTGCCCAGTGGCTGAAGGTGTCATGTGCCAGTAAAGAGTGAGCTCAAAATGCTCCTGATGAGAGAGTGTGGGTTCCAGGTGAGAGACTGGCAGTCACGCAAACCTGGCTACTCGTGGAGAGGACTCTGGAGTGCTATTTGAAAAATTAGGGCTGCTGTGTAAATTAGCAGGTTCAAACTGTCTGGATCCAAAGGATTTTGGGAAGATTATCTGAACGACTTTCAAAGGCAACTGGTCACTGTATTGAGTCAGTTGTGAAAAAAAAATAGTGAGTTGGGCAGGAAGAATAGTGAGAAGCAGGAAGAAAAGGTCATCTGTTTTCCTGCCTCTCAAACGCAGAAGGGCAACCAGACATCACATCCAGAGAGCCTCAGTTTTAGTCTACATGAAAACACATACACCAATGAATAAAGTAATAGATTTAAAAATAAAAACCGTGCATATCTGAATAAAATAAACATGAATGAGAAAGTATCTGGGTAATAGGGTCATGGGTCTCAAATAGTTTAGTTACATAAATGTGGAAGTTGGGCCAGAAAAATTAGAAAGCCCTATTTTGTCAAAATTACTGTATTGATAGGAGAAGGAGACTGAAGTTCATGAAATGTAACTTGATTTTAGGGGAGTAATATGTAATATTTTCTTGTGAAATTTTACTTGAAATATAATTTTAATGGAATAGTTTGTGAAAGTTGGGGCACTGGCTGTAATTGAAAACTGTCAAAAATAAAAAGAAAAAAATCCTCTTAAACCCAGAAACAGATGGCAGTAACAATATACAAGGTTAGGGAATGATAGCAAGTGGACACTGTAATGGTTTTCTCATCTTATATTAATATATCTTAAAGTAGGGATGCATAATGACCTCTGACTTCTCTTACACTTCACTGGGTTTTCTCCCGTGTGCAAGAATAATCAGCTCTTCACAAACAGCTTATCCTCTTGCTGTGAGCAGGATCTGAGACTATATGGTGTCAAGTTTTGTCAGAGGAGTGGCTGCACCACTGGTTTTGGGATCCTCTCTCTGAAGAGGGTTTGATCCATTTTGTGTGTGGGCAATGCTCCTGAC
>NW_020955835.1:368465-393775 GCF_003031625.1 Empidonax traillii
GGTTTTCTCCCGTGTGCAAGAATAATCAGCTCTTCACAAACAGCTTATCCTCTTGCTGTGAGCAGGATCTGAGACTATATGGTGTCAAGTTTTGTCAGAGGAGTGGCTGCACCACTGGTTTTGGGATCCTCTCTCTGAAGAGGGTTTGATCCATTTTGTGTGTGGGCAATGCTCCTGACAGGAAAATCACATTTTAAATGCCGTCTGTAAAACTTTGCTCCATCAGTCAGTGACATGGTGCCAGAAGTCTTCATTGTAAGAACTCTCCTCCACAAATAACAGGCTCTGTAAAGCTGAGTTTCTCATTTATTTACTTCATATGTTTGCCAAGCTAGCTGTTTAAGTATGAGAAACTCACCCCAAATACCAGGATACTTCTGGTGAAATCCTGATCTTGTGGCAGCGCTGTTGAAGCCCTTGATGCTTCTTTTGTCTCGTGATATATCTGTTAGAGTAGGAACAAAGTGGCAAGGGTGAATTGGTTTGACTTGCACCTTCTCAGTATTTTAGTAGTTGCAGGTAACATCACTGTGACAGCAGGCAATCATTGCTCTGCTGGGTCTTCGAAAGCATTAGTCAGAATGCAGTCACTGTCTGCCACAGTGGCCTAAACTTTTTGTTTTGTTTTGTTTTGTTTTGTTTTTTTTTTTTTAATATTGTTTACCTGAATGTAAGTGACAGCAAACTTTTCTCTTGTGGTCCACAAAGCAAAGAGGAGGCTGCTCTGAAAAATAGAGAAGGTTCAGTGGGTTTGATGGTAGTTCTTTCCCTTCTTTTCTGAAGATACTTGGTCTGTAGATATCACTGATTTACTTTACAGAGTTTGTTTAATTATGAAACCAAGGAAATACTAGATGCATGCCTCAATTTTTCTACTATATCTTGGGAACACTGGGCTCACTTTTATTAGATGAGGGAGATTTAGAAATCTGGAAGTCTGTGTTACTTGGAAAGATGCTATTTGGGAAAGATAGACAGTGACAGTAGGAAAATATGTTAAAATCACTCTCTGGCTGTCAAACACATTGTTTACTTAAAACTAGTTGCTAGGTCTAATAGCAAAAGCCACCTGCCTTTTCTTACTCAAATGTCCACATCCTTAATAGATTGCTTTAGTCTAGCCCCTGGAAACTCAAAGCCATTGTAATACCACTGCAGCCTCAGGCACGATCCTCAATAAGGTGCAGATTGAAGAAGGGAATATACCTAGACAGTAATTTTAAAGCCAGTTCTCTCCAAAAGCTGACAAACAGACCCCATGTTGTATTTGAAAGTACCCAGAAAAAAAAAAAATTGCCCAGAGATTACCCAGAGGAATCATCAAATCCCATTAGAAAAACCCTTCAACAAACCAAACGCTCCTCACAGATAAACACTCTGCAGTCATTGTCCCCTCCCTGCCCCCCTCCTCCCCAAAAAAGGAAGAGACTAGGAATTTTAAAGTACTAGGAGACACAGAAAGTAAAAATCTGTTGGCTAGAAGTTTTGACTGCTGCCAGTAAACTTGTAAGTGCTTTGAGCTGTTTACAAATGCCCCAAGGCTTCATGCCTGGTATGCAAGGAATACCCCTGCTTAAATGGGAAGGAGGGATGACTCCTTTCCATTTTTTAGGCAAAAGGATCCTAAACTTTCAGTTGCCAAACATATTATCTCACTAGGTGATATACTAAACTTTTTTTCTATAATAGCATGCGCTATCAATTTCTTGCAACCTTCTCATTTAGCTTTAGAACTTAAAGTACCCCCACAGAATAAACCAAAATGTTACTAGCGCTCTTCTTTCTTCTCTGTCTGCCCCTCATGATTCCCCTCATTGATTGGTAATTGCCATTGCAGTATTGGAATATTTGCTATTACATACAACTCGATCCTCCAACTTGAAGGTTTCATTGTGATGTTGTTATTATCTTTACCTTGCTTTACATATTGTTGCATTATCACCTGCTGTACACACACCACACCACACCCCCCCCCCAGCTTTTTTAGTAAAAGCAAGGAACTTCACAATGATTATCAGCTGCATCTTATCGTTATACTTATGTTGAATGTTCTATGTATTTATTTAAGAATCACAGTCTCTTATCATAATAATATTATTATGGAAATATGTTTGCAAGCACACAAGAAATGCTGAGGCAATCTTGCTTGAATTTTTCATTTCTCAATCATCAGGACATTCTGTTAGTGAGAAAGAAGTTGCTGCTGCTACCTAAACTGGGAATAGTTTGTTGATGTTAATGATCTCTTAGACTATAAACAGAAAGAAATCTGAAATAGAAATCTTATGACTGTATAATCCAAGAAATAACCAATGCCTAGTTACAACTGTTGAGGATCCTATTTAGAACTCTTGTGGCTATGGTGGTATGTTGGTATTCTGACTTAGTACATTGTTTTAGAGATGCTTATCTACCCTTCTGCTGAGGTAGAAGGCTGCTTTATGTAAGGTAACACAACTGCCTCATTGTCCATTGCCCTTGCTTGAATTTTGGCTTTGAACTTGTTCCATTTCCTTTGCATTTAAAGCCACCAAATGCAAAGGTGACAGGGTTGATCTCCAGTGTCAGGTACCTCTGTGGCTAGAGGAGGTAAAAAACCGATGGTTGCACAATTTGAGGGAACTTCCTCCCCATAATACCCCTTACTAGAAATACCTTCCTGGAGATATTTAAAAGATGTGTAGATGTGGCACTGAGGACATGGCTTAGTGGTGGATTTGGCAGTCTGGGTCAATGATCTTAAACGTCTTTTCCAAACTAAATGAATGCACTGCATGTTTGGAAAATCACGGGAGTGCCAGTGCTTTATGAGTACATTTCTTTTCATTCCATTTTAACGTTTTCCCCCCAAAAAACTTAAGAAATATTGATATAGGGATGAGCAAACAGGCTTGACTGAAATAAGAAGAAAATCATGCTTTTCACATTTTTTAAGCTGAGTGTGAGATTTATGCTATTGGGCCTTGTTGTCTTGGAATAGTTAGATACGGGAATTGAAATTTTCCTTCTCATTCTTTCTGAAATACTTTAACATTTTATTTTTATTTGTTATTTTGTAATAGAAAGTCTTATGCCTGATCCTTTGCCTCAATTTTCTGGTATAGTCAGCAGAAAGTCAGATTGTTGTCCTGGTTTTAATAACTTTATTAATTTTGTAAACTATAGATTTCCTTATTTGGTTGTAGAATAGGCTATCTTTGGTCAAATAACACCATTCAGAAATGGATCATAAACACAAAGCATCCTATTGGAACCAGTATTTCATATTTATTCTGCTTAATTCAGTGCTTTTTTTTGTTGCATAGGCAAAGTGTTAGAAAGCAATTAAATGGTTAAACTTACATAAGAAACATAAACCAATTTTTTTGTTACAATAATTTGATAGGTTAAGTCACTAAAGTGATAGAAAGTGCTGTTAAGTCAAAAAGGTATTCTTTAAGGAATGGAAAGAAGGGAAATAGAGGATTTGTCTTTCCATTATATCATTCATTAGGTCAGTTTTGTTTTTTTCCTCGTGTTTTGGGAATTTGTTTCTTTCCCAGTATACATGAAACCTGTTTAATTGGTAGGGGGAAGCATAATTTTTATAAAATTATCATCTCTGCCTGTAAAGGTATATTCTGGCTTTGTTCCATTTACGTTTTCTCATCTGTTGAGTCTGCTGAGCACAGACAAACACAGACGAGACACGCAGCCTTTACTTGCAGTAACTCTGTCAGTGCAGGTCGCTCGCTTATTCCGTATTTATCTGTTCATTTCTCTTAGAGCTCATTAATCTGTCAGCATGACACAATCCTTCCAATGAGATTGTGCCAAATGGTACAGTAGCACACCAGCAGAAACCTGCACGCCGTTTTTTTTTTTCTTTCCAGTGATTAGGTAAGACCATTTTCCTGTCATGCAGTATGCCCAGTGCACTCAAAATTTTGTTTTTTAAAGAGGAAATAGCGTAGCCATTCATCAGTATTTACTGAAAACTTAGTTCAGGCTTTACATACTTACTGCCTGACCCTCTACCCTGCAGCCCTTTGCTCTTAAGCAGAAGGGTAATAGTGGCAAGAGCATGGGATAAGCCTGACTGGGAGGGAGAGCTCAGCGTGCAGGACTCCAGTGGTATTTAAGACTGAGCTTCAGAGCTGCTCAAGAATTACTGCTGCTTATGACTGTTTGGCCTGGCAGACTGTCAGAGCTATTAACTTCAGAATAACATGTCCTTAAAGAAAATGCAGTGGCTGGGGAGGAGGGGAGGAGAAGGGACTTCTTTTTCCATTTCTTAAAATAATGTCTCATTAACTTAACTTATGGAAAGAGAAAAGGCTTCTGCTTGAAGTACAGTGCTTCCATAATTCCAGGTGATGTATAAAAATAGCTGTGAATGTGGAGCATCCAGGAGAACCTCGGGACCCAGTTTTGGCTTTTTGAAGTTTTAAGGCCTCATAATGTTGCAGAAGGATCTTGCTTTGTGCTGGCCTTTGCAGCCATGTCCCTAGTCTGGATTCCTTCAGATCCTACTGTTGGTTCACACACCCCCCCCCCCCAATTCCAATGTATGTTTGGTTCTTTTGTCCATATGCTGTTTATTAGAAACAAAATTTAAAAAAAAAAAAAATCTCTCTTCCTGTGCTGCATAAAATACTATGCTTACCTGTAAGCATCTGGAGCTTCAGTTTGATATGGTGTATTTTTTGTGAGCATATGTTCAGAAATGATTTATGCAGAGTGTTTTGATTATTTGTAAATCTCTCCATCTTGCTTTGAAAGCACCCTAGCATCATTTAAACGGTCATTTTGGATGGCAGTGACATTTATTAACATGGCATCTGAAATGCAAGCAATATTTCCTTGCAATTGAGACAGGCAGATCAAAAAGTCCTTTATTAATGTCAGGATGTACCCCAAAACAAGCAGCTGTTTGATTTCAGCTGAAAGTGTGAAATGTTTTGGTCACCTCTTTCCTGTCATTGACAGAATTTTTGGACTTTTGCCAAAGAAACAGACTACAATTGAATGTATGAAGAAGGATACAGTAAAAAAAAATCCCCCAAAATAACCACCTAGCAAAACCAAAGTAGGCTTTTATGAGTCTTATTCTTTGCTATTTATGCTGCCTGTCCTCTCCTTTTTATCTAAGCAATGATTTTGTTAGGTTTGTATTAAAAATACTTTTTTCCCCTTCTCTTTTCCATTTCTGTGGTTTTATCTGCTTGTTCTGCTGTCTCTCAGGAGTGCTCTTGTTCTCTTGTGCACTTTTTCTGTTCTTTCATTAACATGGATTTTCTTTTCTACTTCCTGCTCAGAGCCACAGTTCCTTCCTCTCTTAAAATCCATTTTTATTTTCCTTGTTTCTCTCCACCCTCTAAGTCTTACATTCTTCATGCTGCATATTCGTTCTTCTTTGCGTCCTTCTCTCCTCATATGCCTTGGTTAGGTCCTCCTCTTCACTGTACTTTTCCAAAATAGTCAACCTGCTAAAAAAAACAAACCCAAAACAACACCCAAACCTGAGGCATCCTACTGATCAGGTACTTCAGGTTCTTAACAAAGTGGCTGTACATATGTAAAGTCTTTGACTGCAAACCCGAGTGAGTATAATTACGGAAATCTGTCTCGTCTGACTTCTACATGCACAAAATCTTAAGCCCCTGGGAATAGTTTAACAGCAGAGAATCAATATATTAGAGGAGTGTCACCTGTGCTGTTAGCTATAGCTGTTCCTGTGTCAGCGTTTCCATTATAAATTTTGGTTTTCGAGGGTTTATAACTCTGCCATTAAAATTCACTGCTGACTGAAACTTGGCATGCAAGGACTAAGCCTGGAGCAAACTCCCCACCCCCCCACCCCCCTTCCCTTAAAAATAACTTTAAGCCAAAGGAATGTAATGAAAACCATTAGTCTAATGATTAGAAAGGCAGCACTACTGCTATCAAAAAAACTACTTATGTGTCAGTCTTCAGTGTGGACTTATAGTTCAGGTATTTTGGAATAGGAGATTGAGTGGACAAGTTAAAAAATTAAGAAAACAAAACACCTCCTTGATGATGCATTCATGACATCTCTTGGAATGCATTTCAGTAGGTCATTTATTTCACAGCTCTGTGGCTGCAAAATGAAAATTCTATACGTTAAACCAAGTGAATATGCATCATCATATGCATTAAGAAAAATGAAGTCTCTCTCCTGAGACTGAAGAGACCAGGCTCTTAGGTGCAGGATGCTGAATGCTTCAAACCTGCTCCAGTTGGACCGAGAAGGATGGGGTGCCCCTGGGGGAGCTGCAGGCACTGGGGGATGGAGTGTCTCTATCTGCTCTCCCTGAAGAGGTGTTTTCAGCTGGTGACCTGCACCAGACAGACTGCCTTGCTCATCTGTCATCACCCGGGAGATGCCTCATTTCTGGGCAGATGAAGTTGAGACAAGCAGGATCCTGTTCTTAATGAGGTAATTTAGGTCACCCAAGCAACTACCTGATGTGGGGCAAATTTCTCCTGTGGAATTGCCCATGGGCAAGTATCTATCTGCACAGCCAGCTGCCAGAGCATTTGATATTAATTGGCACCTTTTCTTATTGTCCTTGCAGGGAGACCTTAATGGGAAGATAACCCTTCCTCCTTCGAAAAGTAGATGGCAGAATTCACGCTGCTGCTGCGTTTAGGAGATAAACATGTAGCTATTTTGACTAAGCTCTATCTGTGTGGATTGTCTTGCATTTCTCATCGGTTCTGATGCCAAATGTGAAGCAAAAAAATGCGAACAGGAAAGGTGTTGGGAAGGAAAGAGATTTAGGAAAAAAAAGTATTTGGTGACAAATGTGTTTTGGTCTGCCATAGTAATTTGCCTTTACAGATATACTAAATAATGCACAATCTTGGAGGTTTAAAGGGTCAAATATTTGACACCCAAGACATGTAACGGTTGATTACATATACAAGGCGTTGGTTTCAGTAGGTACAAGGAGGAAAACTGACCAGCAGAATTGCCTGGGTTTCCTCTTATGGCACTGAATTCTAGCAGTTAACAAACAACAACAAATTTGTATTTTGAGTATGAAGATCACTTCTGCTTATGAGAAAGAACCATGTTGAAAGTGACTCTGTCCAAGTTTGTGACTTGGCCTTTCGGTAGCTTTTTTGGTGGAAAGGAGCTTATAGGGTGAAGATCTAGTGCTTACTCTGTCAGAAGCCAGCTATGTGAATGCCAGTCACACAAAACCAGCAGGGCCAGCCACCAACTCACTTATTCTACCACTGCCAGGCTGAAGGCAAGGTGAGCAAGATGACTGGTGAGTCGCCCGGGTGGCGGGGGAGGGATTGGGAAGGTTTGGAGCGTCTGCTCTTCTCTGTCTGAGCCCAGAGGGAACGGTTGGAGGCTTCCTTCCTCCTCTGGAGCGTGTGCCCAAACAACTCTGCTGGTTTTTGGGTGCCTTATCTGACTGCTGGGCAGTCAGCCTGCTGAGGAGCCACACGAGGAGTGTATGTGTGTGCCACTGGTTTCTGGCAAGGCAGTGCCAGAGTATGTGTGTGCTACTGAACTTTTGGCGTGGTGGAGAGGTCTTGGTGGCTGGCGTGCCTCCAGAGGGGCTTGCCAGCACTTGTTCAGTAGCTGTCCTTCAGGGAGCAGTTATGAATAAACAGCTGGATAAATTGCTTATTTTTTTCCTGTCTCTGAATGCTGACACTGTAACACATGCCCTCAGATTGGCCTAGCTAATATTAGAAAATGATTGGGTAAAAGGATGAGAAGATTCACTAACGCTTTTTTAAATGACCTTAGAAAAAATTTTGTAGGAATGGGAATTGCTTTCCTACTGTTCATATTGTTTTCTGTTTTAGAGTGGGTGTCTATGATATAACCCAGAACTACTTCTCTCAAACAGTCTTTTCCTTCTTTCTTCTCCAACACAGCAAGTGTTTGAAGATATGATCACTCCCCTCTTGCTGTGTTGGTGTCTTTGGGGGGTGCATGCATGAGTGAGGGGGAAAAAATCAGGCTTGCCAGCAGAATCTTATTTTATCAGGTGATTTAAATCAGAGGCGTTTTCAATAAAAATTTATAGAAGCTGGTTCGAATCATTATAAATAAAAGAACTGGGATTCTGCTCTGGCTAAGTTATACTACTAACTTATAACAATAATGACCACGATTCTTTATTCTTTCCAGTGTCAGAGGAACTGCTCAGCCTTGTGGCCAGGCTTCCTGTCTCTTCTGAAGGCTTGTTCAGGAAATGGCAAAGTGCACAAAAAGGGTCTTTGTCATTGAAAAGGTTTATTATTGTGCAGTTGAAGTACAGCTGTTACATATTTCCTTACTTAAATTTGGACCCTTCCTGAACTTTCAGTTCTCTAATTATTCTGCCCAGGTCACTGGTCTGTAATCTATACTTAGCATATTGCTGAAGTTTTCTGGTCATCCAAAGACTGAAAAGCCTTTCTGTCAAACCCTGCTCCACCAATATTAGCTATGAATTTTCTGTTGGAGTATATAATATGAAATGTGGCTACTGGAGGGTTTTACAGAGAAGTTTGTATGCACAAGCTGCATCACTCTTGTAATATTTTGCCAGTTTCTGCAGGTTCTGAGAACTGTAGTGCAGGCACTCCCTCTCTCTCTCTCTCAAAAAAAACCCCTGCAAAACCAAACAACAAGAAGAAACAAACAAAACAGCAAAAAACCACACCCCATCAAAATACAAGAAACAAAATGCTCCCCCCACAGAAATCAGGGAAAGCCTACCTTCTTAACTGGGGGTTGACTTATGTAATTATTGTATTAGCCAGAAGCCCTGTCTTTCATCTAGTGAGGTTTATTTCATCCTTAGAAAATGGTAGCCCAAATCTTCTAGCCTAAATTTACTTCATTTACTTACTTAATTCACGAATGTTATTTGTGATTTTTGAGTGCTTCAACAGCTCTGAAAGAGGTGTAAGTTAGAGGGGTGGGTGCAGGACTGTACCTTTCTGATGGAAGTTGTTCTAATGAGTAAGGTGGGGAATGATAACTATGTTTATGTATTTTTCCTTGTTCTAAGGTCTTATATTTCTGTTCCCCTCTAAAAGTTATAGCAACAATGTTCTTGGTATGTACTTTTCAGATAATGGTATTTGTAGATGGTTTCATAAGAAAATTTTTGACTGCAACATAATGATAGCTCCTGTGTGAAGAATATCTTGAGATTTTATGTACCAACAGTTATAAGGTAGTATAAAATATGAAGAATTATAAAACACTGAGGTAAAAGCCATTGGCCTTTAAACTGTTTTTAGCTGTAAGTGCACATTAAACACAGTTCTGATTACTAAAAGTATTTTTTCCCCCTTTTGGAAAAACACAGAAACTGGATAATTAATAGCCAATAATGCTTAATGACAAGCAAAGCAGTTTTTGCATTTTCATGATTTGGTTTTCAGATTTTTGGATATGGAGAACAAGACCGGACAGAGAAATGCTGTAAGTGTGCTGAAAATAGTATCTCCAGACAACTTTCTCTAATTGATTTCATAAAACATCTCGATTGTTCAGGTTTAGCTCCTCCCTGTATGAGTCAACCGTGTTGGTAATGTATCCTCCTGCAGATGAGCTGGTCACTTCTGAGAAAGCAGCTAGAGGGGGGATGGAAAGCAGGATTTTACTGTATTTCGGTGTGCTGTTAGAAACAAATTCCCTTCTTGCAGCAAATTTCCATGATATCTAAAATCTCCCTCATGGGGTTTGGACTATAACTGTAGGCCTAACACCTGACGTGCATTTTTCTGTTTCCCCCCCCTCTAGTTTCTCTTGCAAAATTATTCCAATTTATTCTGTAATGCTCTGTGTATGGTGCTGAGTGGCTGGCTGAGTTAGGCACACTTTCTGTACCTTTAACCATGAACAGTTTCCACAAAGGATACACAGAGAAAGCCCTGTAAGAGACTGGAATTTCCCTTCCTGCAGCAATAAAGCTATCTTGATGGGCTGTAATGTGGGCTCCTGTACTAGCAGAGAATGTCCTGGAGGAAAGAAGGCAATTACATCTTTGGCACTAATATATATTTTAATTATAACATGATGCTGTGCGGTTGTATTTGGTTATAATGCAGTGCTATTTACATGTAATGAATATATGTATTACCATGGCGAGGGAATAGACATAGCTGAACAAAAAGGAGTTAAATGGCAGAGTGAGCTCACTAGGCTTTTGCTCTGAGCAATATGGTACAAGTAAAATGAGCTGGGTTTGATTAAGTGGCACAGGAATAAAGTACTGGCCAATAAGAACTGTGTTTTTGCGTTATACGTTCTGCCTTTTAAGCTCATTAGTTTTATATTTATATGGCACCCTCTGCTCATTTGAGCCATGTTAATTATAAGGTGGTGCATAACATACTCGGAGTGCTTATACATGGATTTTGCACTAGTGAAGAAACAGTATGTTTCAAAATGTTTCAAAGTACCTGTATTAGACATAGTTGCAGTTATCCTTGGCTGTTCCTTTTTTCATTTGCAAATTTGCTAAGGTTGTTGGTGAAAATGGGACATGAGTCTGAGAGGTGCTGGTTCACCTCAAAGCCAGTGTCCTGAACTTGGCCACACGTTTGCTTCCAGCTAAGGCTTTTTCCTCAGAAACCCTGCTCTTGTGGTGAAGGTTTGAAAGTTGTAAAAAGAATCTGTTGTTGGACTTGAACGTTCCTAGAGAGTGTGTGCATGCCGAGGCACATCTTCCCATATACGCCCTCGGGTGGTTGTTCATGGGCTAAAACATATTTATGGGAAAGGGTAGTGGCAAGATGGTTTTGGCTTTGCTTGGTGCCATGGGAAACTTCACACATTTCCTTTTGCAAGGAATACTACTGCTGATCTGGGAGGGAAAAAAATCTCCACATCACCCCTGCTATGTTTTGGCTTTGCCAAAACAGCAAGGTGCTGAAGGTCCAACCTTCAGAGACACCCAACTTGGGAGCGTGAAGACTCTGACAATTCCAGATGTGGAGGTTGCCTGCCCTTTGCTGTGCCCCCGGGGCCAGCTGTGAAAGCCTGGGTGCTGGTGTGTGTCGGGAGCCACAGCCTCATGTGGTCTGCCTGAACTGTTCGTGCTGCACCTGCCTGAGACTGTGTGCTGTGTCAGTGAGCAGCAGGCTTCACTTCTTGCCTTATAAAAGCTTTTCCCCCGCAAAAGAGGATGGCAGAGGAAGCAGCGATGTTGGAGGAAGAGGAACCGGTACTTCAGTAGTTCAGACAGTTTAAAATGCCTCAGATGGAAATAACAATTGCATTTGTTTCTTCGGTGACAACAAAAGCCTTGACCCAGTGTTTGACCCTACATGCTTTTTTCTCTTGTGTCTGCATCTCCTAGCCAAGGAAGAGCTGAGCTGAAGCTCTGGACTGCCTACAGGCTTTCAGGAAGCAGTGACACATAAGTCCAGCTGGTCTCCCCCGCTTTCCATGTATTGTTTCTGGATTTGTAAGAGAACACACTGAGATGAGAGGCTGCTAATTTCTAATTTTATTTTTTTTTTTCCTCAGGTTTCATGCTGCATGGAAGCAGCTGCTTTATTTAGATTATGAAAAGGAAAAAAAATACTGCTTAGGTTTAACACCCTCCTGGTGTTTATCCATAAATATGGAATAGTGCAAGAACACCAGATACATGTGGAGCACTGTGATTGGCTGCTGCTGATGTCATGCTGATGTCATTCAGCAGTGATCAGTGTGTCACTCAAAAAATGAACATATCAGCTCCCTTTATTTGTTTGTATAAATTCCATTTTGTAGCAGCACATTTTTAAGGTGTTATTGCACTTCTCGTGTGATGGAGGGCACCTAGGCCTTTTCTTGAGTCAGTCAGTATTTTGTCTCATCATACACAAATGTGTTTCTGTGCCCTCCTTCTTTGCTTTTTTCTTTTAATATTTGTATGTAAGCAATTGACTTTTATCTGAATTAATTGCTAATAAAATAGGTGCGAGATCTGAGCTAGCTTTTAAGCCTCACCTGCTATGATTGCAAGTTTAGATAAGAGGAGTGCATGTTTGGGAGAATGGATAGATGCAGATGAGTGGAATAAAAGGTAGCTTTGTGGAAATGTTCAGGTTTCCATCCACCTGTTCCTCTTAAAACTAGGTCAGTATATAAGTACTACAGTGTTTTTCTACTCAGTGCTGAATTGTAAGATTATGAAGGCATTTCAAGGTTATTTAGTTAAACATATCACGATTCCATGATTTGTGTGTCAAATCAGTCAGTATTTCTAACACTTTTGAGTGGAAATAGAAATTCTAATAACTGATAGTCTGCTCTTAATAAAGGATGGCAAGGGAAAAAACAACAACAAAAAAGAAAATCTCTTGAAGTTTCAGATTAGTTGGACTTTCTCACATTCTAAGGTTCACACTCTAATCTAGCAGTAATGTTGTTTGTTTTTTTTTGTCTGTAAGTTTGGAAACACTACTTTTGAACAAATCCTTTAATAGAATGAATTTGCTTGTAAAAATAGAAACATTGGGTAACGATTATTACAATATTTTTCTTTCATTTCTTTTTAATAAAAACTCCTTACTGTAATCCATCTCCCTCAGTTGACTAAAAGTGACTCTTCAGCTGTTGAGGTGACCCCTTGCATAGCTGCAGGAGCTATATTTCCAAGAGACTGAAAAAATCATGGGTATCTTAACTCATGTGACTGCTCAGGAATATTTTGGATGCTACGGACTTTACAGACTTTACGGACTTTACGGACTTTACAGATTGTTCTATTTGCAAATTTTGAACCAAGCAGCTTGACTGATGCCTCAGAAAATTTCTTAGCGCTAGATCTCCTCTGCCCATATACTTCTGAATTTCAAATGGGCTGTGACCATAAATTTGCCAATTCAAAAGAAGGAGAAAATTCATTATAAAATGCATGGGGGGGTATTTCTGCGTTATAGGCTAGATGTGTCTCTGTCAGGCTGTAACTATTGGGTGAGCTGCAATCAGCACTGATCCAAACATACATAACAATTTCATGTACAAATTTTTGCAGGTGGTGCCTTGGACAAGTCTAGCAACCTAAATCAATATTATTGCTTATTTTGTCCAGGCGGGAAGACGCTGCTCTGCTCTTCCTTCTGCTGCTTTTTCTTCCTCCTCCTCCTTCTGCTGCTGTTTGATCTGGTGAAAGCTGTTTCAGCCTGAGCTAGCAGGGCCATCACTCACTATCAGGATACTTAATCCCATGCAGGTGCAGTTTGAGCCACTACAGAGGGCCCCAAGGTCATGCGGGCTGCAAAGCTGGGCTCTTGTGGATGGCTGGGGTGGGAGCCACGATAGTCATTAGCATTTCACATCCAGAGATTCCATGCTCCTCTGTGCCATTTCTTCCTCCTCCTCTCTCCCCACCCTCATCACTTCATAGCTTGTCACAAGGCTTTCCTACAGTACCACAGCAGCTCTGGGTGGCTGCAGAGGTGAACATTGCTTTGCAAGCAAGCAGTTAAAAAAAGATTGTTTACAAATTTTATGTGAAAGTGTGGCCAACTGAAAGGAAATTTTAGAGAAGTGAATATCTTTTCTTTCATTGATGTTGGTGGTCTAACCCTTAAGCCAGTTCTTTTATTTGTTTCCTCTCTCTAGCCAGTGATTTTAAGCCTACTTATTTATATTAAAAAAAAAAAAAAAAAAGAAGCAGGATGTTGCCACTGGCTTTATCTCTGCTCCAAATACAGCCATTCCTCTTCTGAGGGGTTGAATTTGCCAGATTCCTCCACCTCATTCCAGTCCTAGTGATCCACTCTTGCCCCATACTTGTGTTAAAAGCTGCTTATGTTTTTTTTCTCTGAGAGGTCCTATCTGTTATGGTGCTGTTATGGTTCTGTAAACTGTTTCGACTGCCCTGTCTCCTTTACATACCCCTCCCCTGAAAAATGCACCAGGGGCAGCCTTCACAGGGATATTAAGAGAAAAGACCTGAGAGAATTTAGGAAGTGTTGGCAAGGGAAGCAAATGAGCTACGATTAAAGTGGATCTGGGCACTAAATAAAGGATCCTTTAAACCCTTTAAGTTAAAACTTAACACAAGTCTTCAAGAAAGTTGGATAGGATTTTGGGGGAGGATTTCTAACCTCAGAGTCACTGCTGCTAGGAACTTCCCCTGTGGCTTCAGACTGGAGCATGGATTTCCACAATTATGCTGTGAACAGGAGCACAAGCCTATATTTAGGACACAACTTTTTGTGGTAAAAAGTTGCATATGGCATATGAGCACCCACTTATGAGCTAAAAATACACATTGCAGCCCAGTTTGTCTTTGAATAAAATCAGGCTTAGGACTGGAGTGCTTAAGCATAATTTGATTTCTCACCTCTCTGCCTGCCTCCATAGCCCCCCGGGCCTCAGACCCAATATTATTATTATTATTATGTTTTAAAAGACCTTATTCAGTGAAAAACTGCCCACTCAGATTTTCAGCATGTGGCTGCCTCTACACTAGGCCATATGCAACCCATACATCAGTCTAGGAAGGTTTTATGTGAATTTCTTTCTGACAGGGTTTTTGTTTGTTTTCAGGCCAAAACCACCCATTTTTTCTCCCCAGTTTCCAAACTTTGAGTGTGGTAAAAAAAGATGAAAAAAGTTTATGTCAAAAATTGCACTGTAGTATAGTGCTGTTCCTAAACAACTGTGTTACTGGGGTGGAGGAGGGGAGTTGCTTTCTACACTTGACAGTTTTTATTTAGTTTTGAAATGTTTCTCAGCTGGCGAAGAAAATATAATGAAGTCCTAAAAACCTTCTTCTAAAGAGGAAGGAATATTGCCACTGGTTTGGGTCATCACGTCAAATTTAATGAAAGCTCTTTAAATCTGCCCTTCAGCAAGAGGATTTCTGTGCCTCTGCCACCCTGTCTTTGTGGTGGCAATGGCAGGGTTTCCTTAATGGGGGTTGAGGTGGTCAGAGGTTCTGTGCAGGTGGGTAAGGCTAAGGCATAAACCCCCTGGTTACTGTGAAGTATTGGACATTGATGTCTCGAAGGTGTAGTGTGGACATGTAGTGCATACACTTGATTTTTACTATATTGGATGCTGTTACCTTATTCTGCCAGCTCCTGTCCTTCAGAGATTTTTTTTTTCCTTCAAGAATGCAGAAAGCAATCTCTTCCGTGCAGAACACTTAAGATATTAAATGAGCTATCTCATTTCGTTCTTTCCTCAGAGTATCCTTGCTTAGATGCAGAGGGGGGGATAGTGGAATCTTAATTCCTTCAATTTTAAAGTGTTAGGATTAAAAAAAAGATAGGCTGTTTGTTTATGTTCTTCATTCTTTCAGAGCTGCCGCCAGCAGCATCTCTCCAACTTGATCACTCTTCAAGAGAAAGCTGCAAATGAAATATCTTCAAAAATTAAGCTAGGCTAAAGAAAGAAGGTGTTTTTCTTCTCTCTCTTTTTATCTGTAAAGCAGAATGTTCTGCCTGTTCTTTGAAACAGTAATTCCAGTGATAAGGATATAATTATATAGCTCCTCAGTGCTTATGTAAATGCATTCAACACCACATTTTGGAAACTGGACTTCTGTTAATCTTCAGTGCCTCATGCATTTTGTTCAAACTAGAGATGCTCTTTTAACTTTGCCTCTTCAAAAAGAGCAGGGGAGGAAAGCTGTAGTTTTTCACTAACAAGTATATTGATGATGCTGATAGACTTAAAAAAAAGTACTGGAAATTAGTAGAGAGAAAGGGGGAAAAAGAATCTGTTGTGGTGGAGGGTACACTTGGAATTGTATATATGGATTTTTTGAGGTTGGAGCAGAAGTTTCCAGGCACACTTAAGGTGTGGATTGTAGGTGGCATAGGCAGTTGTATTTGTTCCCACTGTCCCTTTGAAAGTGGACAGAGGAGAGAGAAAACAAACAACCAACCAACCAAAAACAGCTAAAGATTCATGAGTTGAGATAACAGCTGGGAAAGGTCACTTACTGATTACCTTCAGGGGCAAAACAGACTCAAAGTGGGGATAGTACTTAAATTTATTACTAACAGGACAAGAGCCAAAGAGTGAGAAATAAAACAGTCTTAAAAACACCTTCCCCCCACCCCTCCTTCCTTCCATGTTCCCCCTCCTCCCCCTCCCCCAGCAGTGCAGGGAGACAGGGAATGGGAGTTACACTCAGTTGTTGTTTCTGCCGCTTCTCAGAGAGAGGAGTCCTTCCCCTGCTCCCTTGGGATCCCTCCCGAGGGAGACAGTCTTTGATGGACCTCTCCAGCACAAGTCCATCCCTTGGGCAGCAGTTCTTCCCAAAGTGCTGTCCCGTGGGTCAGTCCTCCGTGGGGTGCAGTCCCTTCACAAATGAGCTGTATTGGCATGGGTCCTCCAGAGGGCCACAAGTCCTACCTAGGGAAAACCTGCTCTGGCATGGGCTTCCCTCTCCATGGACTGCACGTCTCTGGCAAGACCCTGCTCCGTCTTGGACTTCTCACAGGGTCACAGCCTCCTTCATGCTCCAGCAGGGGCTCCTCCTTGGGCTGCAGGGGGGTCTCTGCACCCCGATGTTCCTCCATGGGCTGCAGGGGCAGAGCTGCCCCGCCACGGTCTGCACCACAGACTGTAGGGGCCACAGTTTTGGCACCTGGAGCACCTTCTCCCCCCTCCTTCTGCACTGACCTTGGTGTCTGCATTGTTATTCTCATGTTCTCACTCCGCTCTTCCTGGATGGAACTCTTTCTGTGCAACAACCGCCTTTTCTTAAATGTGTTATCACAGAGGCGTTACTATTGCTCCCAGTTGGTTGGCCTTGGCCACTCTACCGGACAGGGGAAGCTTCTAGCAGCTTCTAACAGAAGCCACCCCTGTAGCCCCTCCACTACCAAAACCCAGCCACAGAAACCCCCTACACCTATGCAGGGCCTAGAGTTTGGTGCACGCAGCCCCCAGACATGCACAGCAAGATGGCAGTTCCTGACTCCTTGTTGGAGGGCGGAAGCAAAATGAGGTCCTTGCTCTGGACATGCATTTGAAGTATCTTGTGTATCACATTTTGGTCCTTTTTTTTTGGCTACAGAGAAAAGAAAATGCTTGGACTTCAAACATGAATTCAGTTTTTCAAGAGATCTGGTGCTTTCCCCTGGCATTTCAATATATGCTGCAACTTCATAAAAGCTTTCAATGTATCTCTTTCTGCTTTTAGGACCATATAAGTATGCATTCTGAGGCTTCAGGGATCTCTTGGCGTGACCTTTTCTAGCTCATCATTTACTGCAGTGCCAAGTTATCCTCAGGTACCCCATCTTGTTTGCTTGAACTGCACTTTGTTGATTTACTTTCGGGATTCATATTCAGAGTGAGATGAAAATTTCCTACCCCAGTGAACTTTTGGCAGTTGGTAATTTTATTTAAAATGCCTCCATATTCCTGGAAGAGATGGTATTTTACAAATGATAAATTGTATATGCTTAATACCAGAATACTTGTTTTGGAGAAATGTATACCCTGTGAAGGAAAAAACCCCTATTCCAGATATAAATTTCAGGTTTCAGCATAAGATTTAGCCAACAAAAAAACCAACAAAAAAACCAACCTGACTTCAGCTGCTGCTATAGGCGCTGTGAATCAAACTGTGGAATGATATTGTCTGTTTTATGAACACATTAAAACTGGCAATACTACCAAGGGGTTCTAAAATGTCCTTTAAAGTTGATTTTAGATTTGAATTTTTGTGACTTCTTGGAGGTTGTCAAAAACAATGGAAAAATCGATGTTCAGCTCATTGGTGAACTGAGTCGACAAAGGAGTTTGAGATCCAATGCCATCTGTTTTACTAGATCCTGCCTTAAGACAACACCAACAGACTCAGAGCTTGATATATTTTTAGTAGCCACAGGACAATCGTTTCTTGAATCCTTCTATCTGTAGTTTCTGGGAAATACATTCTCATTCAGGACCAAGGAAAATGTTACACATGAATTAAAGCTATGTTCAGATGTGATAGATCTTCAAGCATAATATTTTTGGGGAAGTGATAATATATCAGAGAGAAAATCAATTATGTAGGAGTTTTTCCTAACACCTGGAACTCATGCTGTTGCTGCTCCTGCTGCTGGCTAGCTGTTGTTTTTCATAAATCACTGGGTAGGAAAAAAAAAAATCCAGTAAAATGATGGAAAAAAGAAGTCATGGCTAGGAAGGAGGAAAGCAACATCTAAATATTTAACTACCGCCCAACAAGTTCAGAATCTTCAGAAATTTCCATCTTCCTTGGCTTGTCTCCTTGTCTTACAGCTTGGAAAAGAAACCTGCCCAGGTAGCTGGCATTGAAAAATAATAATTTCAGCCTGTGTTCTGGATATCTTGAAAAGAACTCCAAAACAGTGGCCTCTCACTACACCCCCGCCTTCAAAAAACCCCAACCAACCAACCAAAAAGAGCAACCAAAAAACCCTACCACAACTAAGAAATGAAATAATCCAGAATTGTATCCAGTGATGTGCTTTATGATTTCATCTCTGGCTTTAATGAAGGCCTTTTATGCACTCCAGGGACTTTCATTGATGCATGCAAATGAGGTCATTCAGTAAGATCTGTGATCAGGATATTTTCTATCCCTTATATTTTGATCCTGCCAGCTCTCATTTTGGCATTTGACTTGCACATACTGGTTCTGCAGAGCCACTGTTTGTAGCATCTTTTTTGGAACAATGGTGAGGGATTGAAAAAGATGGGAGGGATCTTAATTCCTAAACAGGTGCTTTTCTCAGCCAGATTCATGACATGTAAGATAAGTGGCAGCATTAGTTTGTATACATTTTATTTATTTTGAGTTTGGGACCACAGAATCCACAGCAGGAGTGCTGCTAACTTTTACACCCATAGTAACCACTATTTACAAATGATTTTTACATGCTGTGCTATTTGACTTCTGAAAGTGCTGAAGAATCAAGGTGTAAGAAAGTAACAAAATAAAACTTCTAATACATTTATTTTCTTTGCTTGAGTTTTTCAACAGACAATTTATTTACTAGGATAGCAGTTGTGCCTCTAAAACATTTTTGTTCTTGTTATCAAATATATTTTAAGGAAAATAAAGGTAAGCATCAAGGACTAAGATAGCTTTTCTAAGCTCTCTCTCTCATCTGTTATCTTTTCTGTAACATTTTTCACAATTAGATGTATTATTTCACTTTTATCATCAGAGAGAAAATAAAAGATTACCCTTGATTTTACCATGTGCACTGTTGTTCCCTGGGAGAGTACCACTGTAAATGCATTCATTTATTTCAGTGACTTTAGTGTAGTCTTTGCTTATAGATAGAAAGAAGATGTTCAGAAATGTCTTTTGTAGTGAAACATGGGAGTTTTAAAAAATTTGTTATGATTGAGAGCGAGCAGGGAATGATTGTCACTCCCTGCTGCTAAAATAAACACCTGGATATATCAAAGCATTTGTTCTAATCAGCAGGAGATGCTTATCTACAAAAAATTTCTCTCCTCTTACGTATTATCAAAAAATAGTATATCTCTACAATATGTGTAGGAAACACTGTTCTTTTCCACTGCTTGAGATGAATGCCCTGTGCTTCACCCCCGGATTCCTGTATATGGGTTATTCTGTGCTCCTGTGGCAGATGAGTCAGAAGAAAGATACTGGTTTAGTGGCATTCTCTGCAGACTAACTCCTTTCCTTTCTGTCTTTATACCACATTAAATCTGTAATCTTCTGTTAAACTGTGAAATTCTTCATGCTGGCATAAACCAGCTTTCCTTCTTCACCATTCCAGTCTATTTCCTACTGATGTAGTTCCATGGAGTTCCATGGAGTCGGTTTTGTAGGAATGTTGAGATCAGGAAATCAGATTCTTTTGAGAGAAGCCAATATAAGATGATACAAAACACAGTGTAGCTATATTAATGTAATTGCTGTCTTCATAAATCACATATTAGGTGATTAGAAAAAAGAAATCTAATATATGACATTTCTATTTACAGTCCTTGCAATTATACATTATTTTCACTAATCATAAACTGACAGCTTTAATTACTGATGGGAGGCCATCTCATACTAAACTTTACAGCTTTCTTCTTTTCTTGCACTTCTAGTAGGAGATATCCCCAATGGCAAAATTGTTTTGATATTTCTGTCAGTCTTCCTACCCACCCTCCTTACCCTTCCCACACTGCCTTCACCAGTGAGATGTTGCTGATAAGATGTCCCCAAGTTGTCTTTTTTTCTAGGCTGAGCAGTCCCAGCTTTCTTGGTCTCCCTCATATGACAGATGTGACTGGAATTATTCCTGCCCACGGGAAGGACTTGTCATTTCCCTTTGAACTTTGTAAGATTCCCATTCTCCAATCTGCTGAAGTCCTTCTGAAGTGCTTTCCAGGATTACTTGCTTCATTACCTTCCCAGGGATCGACTGGCTGTTCTGTGGCCACCCAGATCTTCCTTCTTGCCCCTCCCCTCTTATGGTTATGGTCCTTGAGAAACTCTGTCAGTTTGCTGTGACCTTTCATAGATTATTGAGAGGAGCCTTCAGCACTTTTGGGTAGACCCCATTAGGCCAAAGACCTGACTATGTAAAGTTTGAGTCTGATCCTAACTCAGTTCTTCTCCACCAACAGTAAGTCGTCCTTTCTCCAGACTTTCCCATTGGTCTCAGGGACCTGAGATTTCAGAAGGCAAATCTTAACAGCAAAGAACCTCAGCTTTATTCACACTAAACCCATGACACTTTGTCACCAGGTCCCTTGGCCCTTTCGTGTGAAGGATCCACATTTCCCCTGGTTTTCCTTGTGTTGCTGGTACTTCTCTAGTAGCTTTTCTTCTTCACTTCACTTCTCTTGCCAGATTCAAAGGCTTTGGCTTTTCTAACTAGATTGTGGATAGAAACATATGTTTGCAGTTTGGCAGTTTTGTGGTAGCACCTGTGAGCAAAGGAATCCTGAAAGCTCCTGGGTAACGTGTGACACACAAAAATTAGGAGCAAGGATGCAATAAATTGGAAAAGGGTAATTTTGAGTGCAAGGTCATTTGCAATAACCTTGTAGTAAGAAGAACATGCCTGGAGGTTTAGAAGTAAAACTTCAGTTGCTTTTATAAATTTTCCCTAACCGTGTATTCTGATCAAACATTTGGAAAAAAAAACAGAATGCCATCTTTTGTTTATATTGGGCTGCAGAGCATAGTATGTGCAGGACTTAGAAGGAAGAGGTAGAAATACCACTTGGATCTCATGACATGCTTTGCAGGAAGGGGTAGCAGGATAGTAACTTGTTTCCTACACCATTACTCCAAAGGGCAGGAAATGCACAGGAGGAATTCTACGAGATTGATTGTGCTTTTTGCACAAAGCAAGCAGCCTGCCTGACCTCGTGAGCATCTTGGATCCTAGTAGGGCAGAATGTTGCAAGGCATATACCATAGGTCTCAGAGAGGTGCAGAGGAGGAGACCTCCTCTACCAGAGCAGGAGGTGACAGTAGCGAAGTCACCATTATGGTTTGTAGTGTTTTAGGCTGGGCAGACATGCAAATGCCATGCTGATCCAGTGAGTTCAACCCTTTTTATAATTTTGTTTTTATGTTGGGGAGTCTAAGACTTCCTTGGCTTTTGGTGCACATTTACAAAAATTTGAAGTGCTGCACTGGATCATGGAAAAGAGGCTAACGTGTCCTTCACTGAGCCTCAGCTGGAAACATCCCTGTATCATTCCTGACAGATGATTGTTTAACATGTTCTTAGAAACCTTCAGTAAGAGCAATCTTCCAGTCATCCTTGGTAAACTATTCCAATTGCCCACTATCCCTAACAAAAAGAAGTCCTTTTTCTGAAGTTCTGTGTAGAAAAGTTTTGCTGCAGTCTCAGCATGTGAAACCGTCTGCTGTTGAGATGTGTGACATCTAAAACAGTTCCTGGGTGTAAGCTTTTCTTTGGTGTGTAGTCTACACATTCATACATTTGCTTGCGTATTTCGTCTTCCTTTGTTATTTATCTTTCAACTTTCCTTCATGTACATAATAAAGGACTGTTATTTGCTTGGGATTTTCTTGAGCCCATTTAATAATGGTACATGTTAACTTATATGCTTGTTGGACTTTTCCTAAGATACTATGTCACTTCCTAAAATGATCTGTGGAAACCATGTTAGAACATGCCCCAACTTTCTTCAGGTCTGATGTCGTTGCAAAACCTCTGTCAGTGATTTTTTGGGTGGTCTTAGGAATTCAGAGAGGTCCCAGTTGACTGGAAGCTGGCAAATGTTGTCCCAGTTTTCAAGAGGCGCATGAAGTGTGACCCTGGAAACTACGGATCTGTCAGTCTCACTTCAGTGCCTGGTAAAGTTATAGAGAAAAGCTATTAGAGAGCATCCAAAGGAGGACAGTGAGGATGGTGAAGGGCCTTGAGGGGAAGCTGTAGAAGGAATGACTGAGGTCACTTGGTCTGTTCAGCCTGGAGAAGAGGAGACAGGGGAATTGCAGTCTACAACTTCCTCATGAGGGGAAGAGGAGGGGCAGACACTGATCACTGTGGTGACCAGTGACAGGACTTGAGGGAATGGTCTGAAATTGTGTCAGGGGAGGTTTAGCTTGGACATTAGCAAGAGGTTCTTTACCCAGAGGGTGGTTGAGTACTAGAAAAGGCTTCCCAGGGAAGTGGTCACAGCACCAAGCCTGCCAGAGTTCAAGAAGCATTTGGATGATACTCTCAGGCACATGGTGTGACTCTTGGGGTCTAGAGGATGGTGCCAAAAATGGTTTAATACCTACTGGCAGTAGATCTTGCTTATTGTAGAAGGAAAACCATGAGCCATCATGTAGCAAAGTGCAATGTGCCACTGTTTCTCATGGAGCCAGAAATACCTCTTTGACATTATACTAGCTTGATAAAATTGAGACTGCATCACAGGAGTTGAAAGTTTTTCCTGGGAAGACTCTCTCTGAGGGAAGAAAGGACTTGAAACAACCACCTGACATTTTTGTGAGGTTTTCTGTGGGCAGTTTTGGCTTTTGAGTTCTCTTTGGTTACCAGTGAAGATCCCACAGGACTTCCCAACAGTCTGCTGTAAAATGGTTCAGAATGGCAGCTGTTTTAAAAGCGTGCACTAGGCTCAACCTGCTAAAACAGGAGAGTACCTCAGCCACATGCCACAGATTTTTTTGTGAGAAGGTGTATTAAAGTGCAAGGCTTCAAGTGCTATCCACTCCTTAGGTAAGAGATTTTGTATGTAGTTATTAGGCTTCATTACCTGGGTTTTAAGTAGATGTGTAGGGCATTTAGATCAGTTGTCATCGTCTAAGAACAACTCTTAAAATGAAGGCAAGCAATTTGTGTTTAATGTAGTAGAAAAAGGGGGAGCCAGCAGGAGGACTGGCAGGATGAAATAGAGGGAATGTGCTTGAGGCAGTAATCCAGAAAGATGATTTTTGCATTTTGAATGGATTTCAGGGGATAAGATTGCTTCTGTTACAGCCAGAAGGAAAGAGATTATCTTGCATCTCAGCAACAATAATGAGGGACTGGAGGAGGGTTTTGGTTTTATGAATAGAAAGGGAAGTCAAAGCTCCGAAGATGCTGAAGCAGGCACGATTTTGAGCGAGTCCTGGGTGCGTGGAGGCAGGCAGAGGGCAAAAAAGCCAAAGGTGACACCTTGGCATCATGAGAAAGAAATGATTGAAAGAGGAGAAGGTGAAGGGGCAGCTGCATGTTCCTCTCCGTATCAGGGTGCGTTTGACCTGAAAGAAGTTTCCTTGAGGACTTCAGCATTCAGACGTCTCTAATTTGACATTGTTTGTAGTGTCGTGTATAATGTTGTCTAAACTCTGCAGAATGTTTGCAAACTCAGGTTTGCAACTTGCTGCAGCTGTGCCTCTTAGGAGTGTAGCTCACACTTTCTCTGTAGATTGGGATGCTGGTCAGGCTACACCTTCAGTGAAGCATTGTGTTTCATCCCCCTGGTAAGGGAAATGGTGTGTATGAGAATCTATCGTACTAGAATGGAGCCTAAACCACAAAAAAAGAACAGTCTGAGACTTGTTAGAAGGACAAAAGCATGAACCTCTAAATGCAAACAGTTTGGGTTACGGTTAAAATGCTGTTCCTTAATGTATAAAAGAAAAATTGAACGTTTTCGTAGAAAGCAAGTGTATTTTGTGAAAAAACATTGCTTACAAATATGCTTATTTTTCTGCTAGAGTCAGAAGTTTATTTCTGCCTATCCTATTTTAATCTCTATTTCCTGTTTGTTTTCACCATTTGTAGTCTGGGAAGGAAGCTACTCTGTCTTACGGGTTTTCCACACTGCTGTTTCTATTTCTGCTATGAGAAATTAGCCCTTAAAGCAGTGTAGCAAAATACATTTTCTCAGAGTTTTTGGTAGACTGCTAACAAGTTGGAACCAGTAGAGAAAATGAAGATAACGACAGTAATTTTTTTTTCATAAAGTTCATGACAAGTAGGAAATGGAATAGAAATTGTGTGTTATAGAAGTCTTTTTACTGTGTTCCAACTATGATAAGCCCTGGACAACACATGGTAAAATGATGATGCCTTTGAAGGAATGTTTCCACCGAAGTTTGTTCTTGTTTTGGGCAGAAAGTTTACACAGATTTAGCTTTAATCTTACCATTTATATCTGTCTATACCTATAGACATTCAGTAAAATTCTTTGATGAAAATTCTTTTGACTATTTAAGAGTTAATATTTTCAAGTAATATACTTAATCATTTTGCCTGCTGACTTACCTTGACCCAGTCAGGTATCTTGGATTAGGAAATTTAAGTGCTTCTGCTTAATGGTTTTCTTCCTGCACTTGCAGAACAGTGTTTTTTTTGGTATGGGCTCTTAGCACTTCAGGTGAAAAATATAAAATTCCTGGAAACCCATCTTTCTACTTATTGAAGCAGTTTGTGAAAATACTACTTTTCACTTTAAGATTTTGTAATTACAGTGCATTTGTTTTCTCCCCACTTTCTCAAACTAATAATTTCTTCAGTAGGGGAATACTTTTAGTGATAAACGTTCTGGGGTTTTTTTTTGTGTTGTAACAAGTCTTTGATCACCCTGTCTGTTTGAGAAGCAGCTACAGTAGTGCTAGCCCAGGGCTGAAATCTGTATGTAGCAGGCCTCCTGTATTTTTTCCGGTGTTGGGCTTAGCTAGGGCCTGTGAAATAGCAGCAAATCTGGGTGCCATCTGGACTTGCTCTCTCTGCTCAGGCGGAGTCTGGGAGGCAGAGTGTTAGTTGGTTTTGTTTTTTGGTTTGGGTTTGTTTTGTTTATTTTATTTTTTTTTCCTAATTGCACTGTGGGACAACCCCTAGTTTTTCCCAGGATTGTGAAAACACAAAGTCTGCCTTTCCCAAATCTTTTGAGGTTGCCC
>NW_020955836.1:0-7795 GCF_003031625.1 Empidonax traillii
AAATTACAAGCCTGGCTGTCACAGCATTAAGCTTCTGAATGCTTGACTTATCAGTAGATAATTTTACAGGAAGCCCATGGAACTAACATGTCCTAGATAGCAAATGTGAGTGAGCAATTATAAGTAAAGTGCAGACTGAGAGCTTTGTAAATGCAAGTAAATTACACAGATAGGAGTTCTAACTTTGTTACCTTCCCAGTTGCCATGCTTCTAATATTATTTTAAATTATATTATTTTCAGTAGGATAATTTAAATACAAAGCATTAATCTATTTCACTGGATTATCTCTATGTGCCCAGATATTAATTTAATCAGTTTCTAATCCATTGGTTGTTTTGTGGATTTTTTCATCTCTTAGCCTAGCCTTTAATATCACTAGGCTGACAGTCTTTGTCCACAATGAATTACATTGTTCAGAAGTGTTGATCATTCTAGAAAAGTGTAAAAGGGATTTTCCTGGCTTATTGATGCTGATTTCCCCATTAACATCTTATTGAATTAATCAGTTGGGGCAACTTTCTTGACAAAAGATTTCTTATGTGTAGAGTAGCCGTGAACCAGGTATGCCTGGTTTCTGATTCATTATTTGTATTTTATATAATATACTATTTCATAAGGTATTTGGGGAATATATTAGAATAATTAATAAACACAAAGAAGCTGTGATCTGAAAGTACATTGCATAGATAGATAAATGTCTAAATGTATCAAGCTAAGTATTTGATTTATTTGATTTATTTCTTCAGCTGAAGTCTGCATGTTAACACAGTTTTCTGTTTTTGAAAGTAGTGCTGCAGACTTACAATTTGTAATCAGCACATGCAACTGTCAGCAAGTTTTATGGTTATATTTTGCATATATAAACTTGTGTGTCTACTTTGAACTTTAAAAAGTTTAAGTTAAACATTTTTTGAGTAATTAAAACAAAACAAGTGTTCCTCATGGCCAAAGTTATTAGCTTAATTCGAATCATTGCCATTTTTCTGTTAGTAAAAGAAATTGTTTGAGCTGGGCACTTCTTTGTTGCACCTTTTTTGTGAAAGATCAGTATTGCTCCAGAGGTTTTCACCTCTTGGATAAAGCATGAACAAAGAGCAAACTATTCCTACCTAATGATTTCCAAATATACTTTACCAGAAAATTTACCAAGGAGTTCTATCACTTCTTCTTTTTGTCATTACTGCAGACGTGATTGCTTCTCTTGGCTTGCTGTTTGCTTTTTTTATTTTAGTGCTCTTACATATAATCATTCAGAACTGTATGGCTTACAGTGAGTTTGTGGAGAAACCTGCCTTTTCCAGTTTGGCTTAATCGTGTTGTGTAGGGTGTCATACCTTACGGCCCCCAAAAAAGTGCCTATAGTCCCCAGCTAGATTATATATTCTGTAGGTTATCATCACAATTGCTTCTTCAATGCAAAGTCTCCTAACTTGATTTCAAAGACTAAGAGAAAACTTTAATAAGCTTCTAGAAATGTCAGTTACTGTGTGGTCTGTATCCATCCATTATAATCAGAATAGGAAACAGGCCAATTTTCGGAACATTCAAGATCAAATTCAGAAGTTGGTGCTACATCCATCTGGTACTTTCTTAGACTGTTTTCATGGCTGACTCTTTCATCCAGTGCTGAACTGAGCTGTGAGAGAGAGTCACAAATTGGTCAGCTCCGTAGGGTACCTGGTTTATCCAGGATAAGGTTCTGATTTTCTTCATTAAGTAATGCCTTTTTTTAAAGGCATGTTATTTATTTATTTATTTATTTAAGCCAACATTAAATTTTCTCTAGCAGCATATTGAGGTATTTTTAGTGGGTTGGGTTTTTTTGTTGTTTGGTTTTAAGAGTTCCTATAGGGTCTCAGAGGTATTTTATTTGTTTATTTTATAAAACTTTTATTTATGAGTCAAGATCTGATAGAATTAGTTACTTTATAACTCAAACTTCAGAAACTTGGTACTATTTATTGATTTCTGCAAAAAACTACTAAACAGCTCCTTTTTGTACTGTTCTACAAAGGCTGAAGCTGTAGTCCACTCTACTGGTTTTGACTGTGAAAGAGTTAATTTTAGTAGTTTTCAGAGTGCTATTTTTTTGATTTGTGACCAAAGCAGTATTCATAACACAATAATGTTTTACCCAGTGACAGAGTATTTTCTGCTTCTCATACTGCCTTGCCAGTGAGCAGACTGGGGATACACAAGAAGTTGGAAGGGACACAGAGACGACAACTGAACCCAACTGACCAAAAGGATATCCCACACCATATGGAGTCATGCTTAGAAGAGGGAAGAGGAGGGGAACACTTGGAGTGATGGCATTTGTCTTACCACTTCACAGTTCCATGTGATGGAGCCCTGCTTTCACGGAGATGGCTGAACACCTGCCTGCCCATGGGAAGTGCTGAATGACTTCCTTATTTTGCTGTGCTGGGGCATACAGCTTTTACCTTTCCTACTAAACTGTCTTTATCTCAACCCATGAGTGTTCTCACTTTTACCTTTTGGATTCTCTTCCCCGTCACTCTGTTGGAGAGCAAATGAGCAGCTCTGGTGTTTAGATGCCTACTGGATTAAACCATAACATCCAGCTAAATATTTTTATCTCCTGAATAGTGTAAATTTATTGCTGTTTAGAATCCCAGCAAATTCCTTTCACTCCAAATTTCTCCTTGATTATGTTGCAACCTATAACTGGTGAAGAATTCAGCTGTTAAACTCCTGGTATTGAAATGATTTTTAGTAAGTAAACTTCAGGCCATTTTGAGAAACAACAAATTTGATTACAATAAATGTTGATTGCTCTTTTCAGAAGCACAAGTTGAAACATATAGATTTTAATGTAGTCTATTAGTTACACAAAATACTGCTGCATTCTTTGGATAAATTTTTCTGTATATATGTATTGCAAATATCTAATTGTAGACAAACATTCCTGGTCATTTTATAGACTTGGAGTTGTTGAATGCTTTGAGAAATGGCATCACCTGACAATCTCCTTGCATGAAACACAGTTACTTATTGAAGTTTGGGTTTAAAAGTTTCTACATTGTGATTAGGTTTGTATTTTTTTTTCTATTGCAATCAATATGCTATCGTGGTGATTCTGTGAGATTCCACAGTACACAGATCTCACAATTG
The DNA here is from genome assembly GCF_003031625.1 of Empidonax traillii. Taxonomy (NCBI): domain Eukaryota; kingdom Metazoa; phylum Chordata; class Aves; order Passeriformes; family Tyrannidae; genus Empidonax; species Empidonax traillii. Next base: position 3,137 of record NW_020955836.1, read on the forward strand.
CACTTTATTCTAAATGAAAGACCTCATCTTTGGGAAGCTTCTATTCTCTTTAGCCCATTGCAGGAAATCTATGTTCACTGATTCCCTAGATGAAGCAGGATGAATTACAAATAAGAGTGCAAAGAGAACAGTTTATAAATACACTGAATTCCTTTGGGTTCCCCAGTCCATTCTCTTCAGCTTAGCACATTGTCTGCAAACATCAAAGAGATGCTGCACGTTTCCAAGTCTGCTGGAGGATTAGGGAATTGTAACTTTAAAGTTTTGCTTGCATGTTGGCTTTCAATATTCTTGAATGAAAAAGCTACTGTAGATTTTGAGGAGTTTTCTGCTATAAAAGTTGGATGCAAACACCTCTTAGATCTAACACTTTTGGAAGGTGATAGAAGTTTGATACAAGATATTACACATGAATTGTGTATATCATAGTGGTGGGCCACAAACTGTGGAAAAAGGGAGGATAGGACCAGATTAGTCTTCCTAGTTATAGTGCTGTTTTATTCACCTAGACACCTTCGTCTATAATTGTTTCTGTTGATTTTCCTCTTAGGTCTGAACAAACAATGAGCACAAGAGGACAAAGATGATCTACCGTCCCCCTACCAAAAAAAGATAACATATGGAGAACTAGCAGGGCACTCGTGACAGTCTGACTGCCAATGACCAGGATACTTACTCATGTCAATCAGCAACACACAATAGATCATCTCAAAAAAAAATATTAAAATATTTTCTGGTCCCAAATGAAGAGCATAAAAAGAGACTTGGGAGAAACCAAATAATCTAAAGGGACAGTAACTGTAAAAAAAAAAGGAAAGAGAGTGAGTGTAGCACTGCTGAAGATGGCATATGTAGGAAAACTGAAGTGTGGCACCAAATAGACCACTCCTAGTGTGACCATTTGTATGAGTCAGCGCATAAGACAGGGTCAAGAAGTGTCTTTGTTCTGACACAGTATGATTGTTCTAGTCAGAGTCTCCCTTTGGATAATGAAACTTGACTCTGGAAAATAAACATTTTGATGTAACAAGCCACCATCCTCTGAAGTTCTTTGCTAGAACAAGATGTGTGCTCAGTGTGAAACACAGTTTGGAAATAGGTCAATGGAGGCAGAAACTTTCACCATTTGAAAGAGATAAATTGCGTCTTGGTGCTAGAACTGCTTCTCTTTTCTCATCCAAACCAAAAATCCAAATTATCTAGAATGGAAGAAAAATAAAACCATATAACAATACTGAGAATATGGCACATTTGGAAGTGTGGAAAACTGGAAAATTCTTCTTATTGTCATCTTTCTCTTGCCAGCAGAAATTATGCCATCACCGATTTATCTTTGGTGTCTTTCCTCCTTGAGCTATACCTCTTTCACTATATTTCCAACTTCGAATGTAAGCTTACAATAGAACACTTGTAAATGCAATGGTTTCTTCTCAGATATTTTACTCTATACCCATACCATGCTTCTTCTGAAAGCCCTTGTGCTAAAGCCAGAGTATTGAATAAGCTAATATTTATATATTCAAGCCTGTAAACGAGAATGACCCAGAAACTGAAAATCAACCTTTCACACTTTCTGGTCTTCGTCTAAAGCAGCTATCACTACAGCTGCTGATTTCAATTTTCATTTGCAAATTTAATTCCTATTTCTATTTATCGCACATCCTCAGCATCAGATTAAAAAATTCCATTATTTCTTCAGATCCATTTTTCATTTAGTAATTAACATTATTCTAGTTTGTTGTGTTTCAGAGGGAATCTCAAGACCTTCATACTTTTTTCCATCTTGGAAAACTACTTATTGGCCTTGAGGCAGGGCAACTTGCTTATTGACAGCAACTATCACACAAATCATTCACTTTAACTAGTTCCTGTTTTAAAAAGTAATTTTGGTAGATTGATTTGCAAGTTTGTTTTTTTTTCTATTACGCTTATTATGGTACAGTTAGTAAAAACAGAATACCAGACCAATTATGAACTCATCCACTACCTTTGAAATGTAGGATTTTTACTTTAACTTCAGAGGCTGAATTTTCAAACATAAATTTTTCTTCCTCTCCCCCTGCCACCCTCCATGGTAACCACTTCTTCCTTTTTCTTTTCCTCCTAAATATGCTGTTCATATTTACCAATATTTTTAGCTTGCCTAGGCAAATAAATGTCAGTTTGAATTCATGCCCAGCACTCATGGATGTTATCATGTGCATGGATGTTATCATTTCTTTAGATGTACATTCAAGTGCAACACTAGGATATCATGTGTAGGTTCTTTGGTAAAATGGGTTCTATCTATTTGTACAGCATTAAATTACTTTTTGCCACCATACATTGGTTAAACAAGATAGTGAAAAGGCAAGTGAATAGGGCAGATGCATTCTTGGAAAATTTATGTATGTGTGTATATAAATAATCAATTTTTCATACATTTACTCATCTATTGATCTGTCTTTCTGACTCTTTTTTTTTTTTTTTTTTTTTTTTTTTTTTTTTTTTTTTTTTTTTTTTTTTTTTTTTTTTTTTTTTTTTTTTTTGGCCAAACTGTTCTGGTTCTGTGCTTCTGTGCTTGCTGGAGACTGCAGTTGATATAGACTGAGGTCAGCAGAGAAATTCATATGACTTTAATGGACAGAGATCAATTCCATAGAGTGTTAAACCTAAAACATCCATTTTGTTTGAGAAGTATTGCCCATTGCTTTAAGCTCTGTAACTCTCTTTAAAGTATGAACAGACTTATGTCTTTTGATGCCTTATTTTTCAATACCTTCATATCAGGAGTTAGGGTTTGAACTTTCTTTTTAATTTGTTTTCCTTTTATTTTTGTTTCTTCTGTTGTGTCTGTTAGACTTATTTTTTTTGCATTTTTTGCATTCTCATATTTTTTTCCTTCTCCCTTTTAGTTTTTTTCTCAAATGTATAAAAGCACAGGACTTGAGTTTCTGACAATTATAGTTAGTGTCAGCTCTCTTTTTCTTCTTGTGCTGAACCAGCTTTTAAAAGCCACACCAGCTCTCTCAGCAGGTGACTGCTGACTTGTACTGCTAGAAAATCATGTCTTTCCAGACAGTCAATGCCAGAGGAGGAAAGCTGCCTTGTGGCAGTTGTAATGACCTAAATTGAACTGGTACAATTGGGTGAGAAAGGCTTGTGCATTACACAGCTGATTAAGAGTTGCATAATCTATAATGCTATTGCACCAGCAAGTGCCAAGTGACTCCATGTCAGTAAATGAGGACAATATATTTAGCAGCATGGAAATTCACACTCGAGACTCTTTCTCGGTGTTTTACAGTTACTGTATTTTTCACCAAAACCTGTTATGTCTGAATAAATAAAAGGATACCAGCAGTGTATATATTAAAGACAGCAGAGTACCAAGTTGCTATTTATCTTTATTTTCTGACAATAAATCATTGGTATTTTATTCCCAGGGTACTAGTTAAGAGTGTTCTAAAGAAGTGACTCAAATATCATGACTCAATGGGTCTCAAAGCAGTCTGCTGGGGAATATCCTCAGACTTCAAAATATATTTTAGAATTTCTTTTTTTTTTTTTTAACTTTTATGTTAAGAAGAAAGATTTTTAAATATGGAGTACATTATCGGAGTACTTAGGTTACATATTGTTAATGCACTTAGGTTCTCTTTTGACCACGATAGGAATTTTTCTTAGATGGGAAAAAAAACCTCACCTGTACAGAAGCTGGTGTGACATGGGGAAAGAGATGTACAGGGATAGGGAGGAGGGATTTTGGCTGAGTTGCAGTGCATGGGCAACTAAATGAGATGTTTATATGTTTACAGAGGAGTAAGAGAGAAAAGAACATGTTCTACAAAAAAATTTACATACTTTATTTCAATTCCACAGAAAAGGGATACAGAGTATTTTTTAACTGAGAGAAACTGTTTGTTCTTCCTTTGCTAGTCCTTTCCTGCCATGTAGGGCAGATTGTTAAGTTACGCACTCTAAGTACTGAAATCCCTATCCAGCCCTTCTTATTCAAGCAAAGCTGTCACTGATTTCAATGGCAGCTCTGCCTGATTAAAGAGAAATGAATAGAGCCCTGAAGCAATGGTGTTTTGTCCTTGTCTTTGCTCTTCTGGCCCATAACCATTACTTTTAAAGAGCTTGAAGCAATACTGGCACCAGCAGTGTTTCAGGTGAACAAGCAAAAGGATGAAAAACAATACCATGAGTTGTTTTAACTAAATGCTACTACAAGAAAAGTCAGTGTGTATCATATTGAGAGAACTGAAAAAGAAAGAACACACAGAAATATTTTTCAAGTTTCTGTAGTGTTTTAAATACATTAAACTTCAACATATCATAAAAATATGTAAGCTTTGTTACTACTTCTATTAATATTCATATGAGTACGTTAAGTGGAACAGTATGCATATGCTTATTCCAAGGTTATAACAACTACATTGTTAACTTCATTCCAATATTGACATATATTAGAAATATTACTAGTTATTCTTTTTTAATTGTCACACTGGAATTGCTAAAAAAAGTCATACTGTTTTATATAAGGAGCTGAGGCAGGGATTTTTAGAATTAAGAGCATAACTCCTCACATTATTAACTGACAAATATGATTGAATAAAGGTTTGAATTGACATTTTCATTGTCTGATCTCGAAGTTCCACAGCAGTGGGACTGATA
>NW_020955836.1:9074-17770 GCF_003031625.1 Empidonax traillii
TTTCAGGATAGAGCCTCTTAGACATATCTGTTCTGTTTAGACCGGAAGAATAAATCAAGAGTCCTGATAGAAAAAGCTATTTTGACAGGATCAGAACAAATAGGAAATAAATTTCCCACAAGAATACTTCATTCTCTCAACAGTTTTTCCTCTGTTTTAAGGATCGAAGGAGAAAAAACAGCACCTAAAGGAGCTAGTTGTACTCCATACTTTCAGCCAAGAAACTATCATACAAATAACTTGAATGTATTTGGTATTCCAATAAAACCTAGACTGAGATTTCTTCACTTGTTTTAATGTTTAGGAGATTTCGCAAAATACTGAAATCTGGCCTTGTTCTCCTCCCATAGCTTTTTTGGGTGTCTCGGTGATGCCATCAGATCAAACCATCACAATTCAATTTATTTTTCATGCAGTAATTTTTTAGCAAACCCATAAAAAGAAAAAAATTACTCACTCACTGCAACACGGATTCATGTTTCCCAAATCATATAAACATTCACAAAGCTGGTTGAAATTTATGGACTGGTGTGTTGTGGGTAACATTATTTCTACTAGAAGAATGTTTTTATGTAGCACCCAGCAGAATACAGTTAATAATGCATTGCTTAGCATTTTGAATAATTTTAGCAAAGGAATCATTTTAGCACTATAAACTTACTTGAGACAACGGTTTCCCCTACAGACTTTCTTTATGGCTCTGCTTATAAATGCATTACATATCTTTTTGACATACCTCTCCACCTTTCTTTTCGTAGTAAATATAAAGCAAAATTAAGTAAATGAAAAAGGTGTTTTCCTCAGTGAAAAATTTTGAGGTGTTGACAGAATGCATTCTAAAAAAAGCTCTTTCAATTGAAGCTTATTTAATGCACCTGGTTTGATTGGAATTCATTGTATAGAGTTGTCAAAAGCCTGTGTATTTCTAGTCTTCTGCTTAAGTTCTCTAGATGGTTAAATTCTCTCTTTCTTCTGCTTGATTCTCTTTCACTTCTTTTTTCTCAGATCTGATTGACCAATACTGTGCCCTGATGTATATATTTAATAGAATATTTCCTTAATTATACTGAAAAATCTATCATCTGATGTGCCTTACATTTGCACTTTTTTTTCACAGATAGAAAATGCTGGCAGTTCATAGACATCCTATATTCAAACTCTTGTAATCTTCCTTTTTAATTTTCAGTTGACAATTCTGCTGACAAAAATATTTGTTTATTCAATCACAAAACTGTGTGACTTTACATCTGTACTACACATATTTAATTTAATTTCTATTACCGTGATTCTCAAGATCATCAAGTTCTGTCTACATTATTCCTAAACATTGCTTGGTGATGTTTCCAACATAGTGTTTTATTATTATGTTTCTAATATCTATGCCAAGATCACTAATGAAATTATTAAATAACAATGATCTCTGGGCTCATTTTTGATCTGCTGGTAGCCAGTCTGATACTTTTTAGTATTTTTCTGTTTGCATCCTGTCTCTTGCAGCTGTTTATTCACCTATATAGTTCCTCTATTAATCTCTGACCTTTTTCCCCATACAATATTTCCAGTGTTGTGACACATTAAGGATTTTACTGAATCACAGAATCACAGAATATTTAGGATCAGAGGGCACCTCTAGAGATGCAGAATCAGCTAGAGCAGATTACACAGGAACATGTCCGGATGGGTTTTGAATGTCTCCAGAGAGCAAGACTGCATAATTTCCCTCAGCAGCCTGTTCCAGAGCTCTGCCACCCTCAGTGTAAAGAAATTCTTCCTCATGTTGAAGTGGAACTACTTTTGTTTTAGTTTAGGGCTATTCCTTATCCTGTCACTAGGCACCACCGAAAAGAGTCTGGCACCATCCTCTTGACATCTACCTTAGAGATATTTATATGGATGACATCCCTTCTCATTCTTCTCTTCTCTTGACTAAACAAGCCAAGCTTCTGCAGTCTCTCCTTATAATGGAGATTCTCCAGATCCCTAATCATCTTTGAGGACCTCCACTGGAGGACCACTGGAGGACCTCCAGTAGCAACTAGTCTTTCTGTGGAGACCAGAACTGGATATAGTACTGCAAATATGCCCCACTAGGACCAAGTGGAGAGGGAGGGTCAACACCCTCAACCTGCTGGCTACACTCTCCCCGATGCATCCCAGGATACGACTGGCCCTACCAGCTGTCAGGGCAGACTGCCAGCTCAATTTCATGGTGAAATTCAGATTGATAGTGTTTATCACCTTTCTTCCCCCACCCCTCCCTGCCATGTAACAATGATTTTATTGAAGAATGTTGTGGTATTAACCTGTCATAATTTACCTTTCCAAACCTGTGCTAGACATTCTGCCAGTTTCTGTACTCCTGTATGTATCATCTTCCTCAAAGTTTTCTCTATAGTCCAGGAGCTGAAGTCTTACCGAGATCAAATTTACAGACATATAATGGCTCAGATCATAATTTTCTTGATTGCAAGACAAGATACAAAGTTTTTAGTTTCTCCATTCAGTAATACCTTCCTGACATCATGAAATTACAAAAATCATCTGCTGTCAAGACTGAAATTCCCGGTTTCTATCACCTTTATGACTTAAGTGCCTTTTCTGTGATCCTCTCAGCAAACCCTGTGTTTGCAAGTGACTTGCTCTTGCTATTGCTGTGATCCTCTCACTTGGCAAAATCTTGTTAGTTCCAGTACTTTTTTCTCCAGGACATTTTTTTTTTTCCAGCACAATCAATCTCCCCTTGCCTCTGAAGAATTTCACTTTGTCTAGTACCTTCCACTTTTAAAAACATAGAACACAGAAACTGATAAAAAAGGAAAAGAAAAATCCAGTTCTCTGCAATACAGATCCTTGATAATATTTTGACATTTATTTTTAGGAAACTCCACACATCCTTGCAAAATCAAGATCTGTTACTCCACACTCAAAGATTTTAATTATCTTTTTGTCTTTTGAGGTTGAAAACTGCAGGTTTGGCTTTATTTTAATTTGTTCCAGTGTTCTTAATGTTTGTTTTCACCTATTAGCCTTTCAGCTCTGTACTGTCCCTAAAATAAAGAGTTGGGTTTGGTTCCTTTGGTTTGCTGAAGAAACATGTAGGCTCTTTTCTCTTTGAATATATGGACAATTATTGAAAATATTTCTCAATTTGAAGCTTAATTAAAATTATGATTAAATTTAAAAGCAACTTATTAGGCTTAATGGGGAAACCTCTCAGCTTTTCAGATGGATTTCTCTCTCTTCCATACTATTATTTACTTTGTTTCTGCTCATATCTCCTCTTCAGAGCAACCACATTATTGTGAAATTTCTTTTTTTTTCTTTTTTACTATTCAGATCAATCTTATCTGTAGAACATTCTGTAGAAAATACTTACAGAGCCACTTACAACAAACTATAAATGACTCACTTTTTACAAAAATGTTATGGTAAGCACAGACAAATACGAAAGCAATAAAAGCAATAAGTTGAAAATCAAATACATTTTGGAAAAAAATCTTACCGTAGTGAAATGACTGCATGAACATTTTTAATTGTCTGAAACTCAGCTATTAGAGACAAAGCAAGCTCAGGAACAAAATTAAGTCTTATAGAAATACTTATGCCTGTTTGGGGTTTAAGGGGGTTGGTTAGGTTTTTCGTTGGTTGCTTGTTTGGGTTTTGTACTTTAGAGCTATGAAAGAAGTGCTTATTTGGTATGAATATTAGGAATAAAAGCATACTTTTAATGTTGGTCATTACTAGTCTTATTAGGCCTTTTAGACAAATAAAATAATGGGTCTATACAGAAATTGATTTCTATGTGTTTTTTCAACAGAAGTATAGTCTTTCTTTAATGCAGTCTTCTGTAGTGAGCTTTTTGAGCTTTCAAAGGAAATTTTTAAAGTCTAAATATTCAGTGTATAAATAAGGGAAGAATTGGTTCACTTCTTTACAAGAATTGGTTCACTTCTTTAGAGGCAAGATTAGTAAAAATGTTTAGTGGATCACAAAACAGCTTACAGGCTTTCTCAAGTTCTGTTTTCAATGTGACTGCCATAGAGCTTTAGTTGCTTCCTGAAACAAGGATTAGATCAATTAGATCAATTTATTTTACTATAATTGTTGGGGGAAAAAACCCAAACCCAAACCCATATTGCTCAGCTGGCTGCTTACTTACCTTGATCCCTTAATTGCCTTATGGGGTCTCGTCTGTTGCCTTCTAATACTTCATGCATTATTAGGATACGGAATTACTTTATGGCACACATGGACCTTTTACTTTGTTGTAGAATAACTCTTATACCTGCCATTCAAAAATCAAAGAAGTTAAAACTCCCACTGAAAACATTCAGGGACACAGTCACTCTATATGAAGTCTGTACTTTTAGGACTGAGAAGGGGATGGATGACAGACACTGTTAATAGATTATCATTATTCAGAATCCTTTCTAATCATTCTGTCTGGAGAATTTTTTGCAATTCTGTGCCAGAATTCATAAGTATTCTTCAAAGAAAATAAATGGGAACATTAAAATTCTTCCTATTTTCATATTGGGAATATGAAAAAGCTAAGTTAGAAATAACTTGGAAGGGTAGATTTCAAGTTCTACTTGAACAAGGTAAGGGAAAAATATACAAATAACAATCAGGCCTGAATCTAGGCATGTACTGCTTCCTTTAAATTCTAAGATTACTACGTATTAAGAATTGCTACAATTCAAAACAAAAGAATCTCAGCATGTTGAATTGATGAAAGCAACCCTTTAAAGTGCTTTTATTTATCTCACTGTAATTTATAAGCTATTAAATATTTGCAGAGCTTGTTTTATGTTATATCCTGTTCTGTTACTGGTTCTTCTTAAGCATTTCAACAACAAAAGTATTTAAATATTTTTTTCTTTCACACTGAAAGCAAAACAAAAGGAACACCTGACATGAATCTCTATGGTAATTACTGACTTCTAATTCCTTTTTTATTATCCAGTCTGTCCATTTCACTAAAGGTGAAATATTGTTATACCATTACTTTAATTATAATATTCAATATCTTACCAAAATGAAAAGTCAGTATATTTTCCTAAGGGCTATAATTCTATAGACTGCATGTCTGAAGTTCAGACGCATTTTTAAGCATACAACAGTGAAAGATTACCATGTGGGAGTTAATGATTTACAATATATATATTTATGACTGAAGATTTTCTTTCCACTTCTTTTCTGTATTGTGTATACACAGTTTCTGTTTATGAATGAGTTTTAAACAAATATTATTAATACACTGAAGAAAAGCTGAAAAGAGGTAAATTGCTCTTATTTTAGCTCTTTGGGGCTAAATGCCCAAAATACAACCTTTTAAGAGAGCAGGTTTTTTAATAGTCAGACCTTAACTGAAAATAGTATGAATTACACTATAGAAACATAGGCTTCTTTACCAAGTCATCTTTACTTGTTCTATTGTATTCATTTTTGTATTCCCTATTAGTAAAATTCATGGCTGGGGAATTCATTTTCAGGGCAAAACTGGGTACAAAACCATAGGGCTACCTCTGTTAATTAGAAGGAAACAGGCAAACAACAGTAGGTCAGAAAGTATTAAAAACTATCCCTTGAGAAATCCTTTTAAGTGAATGAAGGGGAAAAAAGTAAAACAACATAACTTTTCTTATGGCTTTTCTTATTTAGATATGGCTATTGGAACACTGATGGACAATACATAAATAAATGAGTGGTACTATGAGACTCCTAAAATACCTGTGTTTAGGGAGAGAAAATGACAAAGAGAGACTGAAATAGAAGTGTAGTTGTATTTTTTTATTTTTAACTGAATCTTCTGTTTTACTGGCACATGAACTCCCGTATTTGTCATCTCTCCATTGGAAACAGTACAAGCTACTCTTATTTCAATGCAGTTCCTTGGGCCTGAGGCCTCTTACCTCTGGAAGTACTGAAAGTCTTTCTGTAGCCTATGTTTTCTGACTGAGGATGTCTCATCTGATGATTTATTACTTCTTTTAACACTTCCAAGTGCTATACCTGTCTGTCACACGTTTCATAATTAATTTAATCTGATTACATTTGTCAGATATAGGAAAATAACACCATATCTAACCATGTAAATCTGCAACACTTTTTCTTTTTACTAATTTCTTTTCCCTTTATGACTCTCATTTGGCCAACCATAGCAGAATTTATCTCACCTAACCTTAGACTTTTTAAATTGATTCTTTAATCTTAGCTCCATCTAGAGACAATGAAAAGAGATAGAAATGCTTTAGAGAGTAATTTCTTCTGCCTGTTCTTGTAGTTAGAGTTGCTTCTCTCTCATCAGTAGAGGAAGATCCCTTTAATCTACATAGGTATGTGGTTTGTCAACCTTGACTGGCTGCCAGTGACACCCAGCTACTGTCTTAAAGAGGGCTGGAAGAAAACAAGATGCAAAAAGTTGGGTAAGGATGAAGAGATCACTTATCAATTAATGTCATGGGCGAAGTAGACTCAAATTTGAGAAATTTAATTTAATTTCTTGTCAGTAAAGATAGACTTGGATAATGAGAAGTAAAGAACAGTATTACCTCCCACACTTTATTTTTCTCATGATCAACTTAACTCCTTCATTCCCAGCTCCTCCACTTCCTTTGCTACCCCGACACATAGCAAGCCACCCATAACACCTCTTCTCTGCCACTTCTTCATCCTCAAGCTTTCCCCCCACTGTAGCCTGAGCTCTCCATTGTCTGCAGTCCTTCAGAAATATCTAACTTCTCTGGGGTGGGGTACTCCCTGTGTGTGCATATCTGCTCCACCATGGTCTTCCCTACAGGCTGCAGGTACCTCTTTCTGCTCTTTCTTCACTGACCTTGGTGTCTGCAGGGTTGTTTCTCACACTTTTTGTTCCATCCTCCCTCTGTCAGATGTTTTATCCCCTTTATTAAATACATTTTCTCCCGAGGTGCCCCCCACCTGAGCCATGTCCTGCTGTGGGTGGGTCGGAACCAACTGGAACCGGCTGTGTTCAGCACAGGGCAGCCCCAGCCTGTCCTCACAGAGCCCCCCTGCAGCCCCTGCTGCCTGCAGCTTGCCAACCATGCCCAGTACAGCACAATATCTTGATGGTTAAAGATAGGTAACAGGAAAAAATTTCTGAGAGATGCAATCCTTAAAAAAGTAGGAGATGGGCTGATTTTGTGGAGGGGACTTTCAATGTATATGTATAGCACATACACAGCCCCACAAGACACTTATTCAACCCAGTTTAAAAGTTTTGGCCAATACATTTATTTTGCATGTAGCTGATTGATTGTATTCAGTTTAGATGTGTGGTTTTTTTTTTTTTTAATATTATTTATTAATTTATTTTTTTTCTTAAATTAATTGTCCTTGAATTGTTTTAGCAGTCAGTTTCAGGAGTTCAGAGCTCAGTCTTTAAGGTTCAGAATATAGACCTTAAAAAATTTTTAGTACAGAGACTTGATTTATTTGGATGTCAAATGAATAACTGAAATGTTAAAGATATTAGGAAGAAATTCTTTACTTTGAGGGTGATGTGACACTGGAACAGAATGCCCAGAGAAGTTGTAGAAGTGATCAAGGCCAGGTTAGATGGAGCTTTGAGCAGCTGGGTCTAATGAAAGGTGGCCCTACTGATGGCAGGGAGGTTGGAAGTAGGTCATAATATCATACAATCATTAAGGCTGGAAAAGACCTTTAAGATCATCAAGTCTAACCATTAACCTAACACCACTGTGTTCACTGCTAAACCATATCCCCACGTGCCGCAGCCACACACCTTTTGAACATTTTTTTTCATAATAGCTAACCTGAACATCCCCTGTAGCAAGTTGAGAACATTTCCTCTGATCTTTAAGGTCCCTTTCAACTCAAACCATCCTATGATTCCATGATTCTGTGATCTCTACAGATTAGCAAAGCTGGTGCCACTAATACAGTTTCTTCAAATGGAATGGAAAAATACACAAATTATTGTCAGAAATATAATTAATATATATTATATAGTAGTTTGGCCTCTTTAGAGTTTCTGATATAAATAAAATATTGAAATTCACAGTTGTTGACTAGTACATGCAAAACTATGGTATAACCTGTTGCCTGTTAAAGACCTGCATAAAACCATGTTTATCTAACTAATTTCTGCACATCCTTAAGAAGGATGTTTCCAGTATAAAACTATCTCAGAACTCAGTCGGATAAAATATTTAAAATTACTTAAAAAATATAAAGTATCTGTGTGAAAGAAGGCATTTCTTAAGATGTCCTCCACTTACTGAATAAAACAAAATTTACTTATTCTTAATTATTTAAGAATATTTCTTATCACTTTTCGACTGTAGTAACCTCAGAAAATATTCCAAACTGATTCCCATGTTAATTTCAAATCTGATTAAGAATATTTAATACAATTCTTCATTATTGTTATGGAAGATGTTGAATAAATAACAGATTCCTTGCTTTGTTGCTAGTATATTTGCTAAGGAAGGCTGGTGATACCAACTCAAGGTATAAAAGCATTTGATATATCCCTCTGGAGTTTTTTCTCATCTCTTCTATCTTTAAAATAATCATAGGATTGGATGGCTCAGGGAATGAGTAATCAGCATCAGAGACCTTTCTTGCTTTCCTACTAAGACAAATCTTACTTGACTTGCTAGAAGAGGTTATTACTAGATAACCATTTAATTGAATATGCTTATTTGTTA
>NW_020955836.1:17901-19808 GCF_003031625.1 Empidonax traillii
CCCTCTGGAGTTTTTTCTCATCTCTTCTATCTTTAAAATAATCATAGGATTGGATGGCTCAGGGAATGAGTAATCAGCATCAGAGACCTTTCTTGCTTTCCTACTAAGACAAATCTTACTTGACTTGCTAGAAGAGGTTATTACTAGATAACCATTTAATTGAATATGCTTATTTGTTAAACTTATTTGCGATCTCAGCCTATGGCAGAGCCCTCCCTATAAAATGGTTCCATTGCTAGTACTATCAATAAAGTTGTCATGGACTGAAAGGATATAGATACAGAACTTATTTTTTTTCCTCTCAGTCTCACAGGACAGTGTGGGAACCTTATGCTGCAGCTCCCCATGGTGCAAATAGAGTGTAATTGTTTTCTGTGAATGACAGGAAAATGTTTCCACGAACATGAAAATTCACCTGTTTTAGAGTGAAGAAGGGCAGTATGTTGGAGGTAGCTCTGACAGCAGAGGGTAGAACAAGAGCATTACAAACATGTCAGACTTGAAAGGAGCTACATTAACAAGTCAGTATCAAACAAGTAACCTCCTTTGGGAAGACTTTCTGAAAGGAGGAGTGCAGTTAGCAGTCTAGCTGTGTCACTTCTCGTTATACATTTTTCTAAGCAGCCAACTTGGTCAAAAACATCCTCATTAGATTTATTTTTTATTTTCAGCATGCGTTTATTATACCTGATTTGCTCCATTCTGCTTAATATGCCTGCTTTTAATTCATTTCTTGACTTTGCAACCAAGACAGTAGCTGAACGTTTTCTGAATGTTCGTATGATGTGCATATCTCCTTTGTCTAGGTTGACAGCCATATCCTCGGAGAATTCCAATGAGTTAGGTAAGTCTTTACCTTCCTTGTCTCTCCTTAGGCCATTTTAAAATAATGGCATTATGTTGGCTACTCTCCAGTCATCTAAGATTTCACTTGATCTATTTTGAAGAGCAGAAGTGCATAAAAATGTCTACCAAAGCATCTTCAATTTCTGTCCTTATTTCCTTAACCCTTTTGGACATACGCTGTTTTGTCATGGCCCAATCATTTTTAGAAACCATTTCACCTTATAATAACCATACTGACACATTCTGTCCATATCCTAATTCCCAATCATCCATCTCCATAAATATGATTTCAGATGTAGTCAAATACCTACTCTCATCCTTTATAAGGCCACATATAACCATTATATAGTGTTTATCCAATCCCCTTACACTCCTTCTAGGGGATAGGTTGCAACACGAAAATTTCTTTTAACAGTGAGTATGTGTCCAGAGCTCAGGACTGGGCTAGAGAATTAGTTTTAATCCAGATTTTCAATTAATTTTCTGTTTATTTCCTGCTCTAAGGAGAAAGCAGCCTGCAAATGAATTACAGCTGATAGTTATTTGCTTCTTCATGACAACTTGCTGACTCAGGGCATTGTTCTTCTCAATGACCTGCAGTCTGCAGGTTTGCAGCCTTGTCAAGGAAGCAAGAAGTACTTTCATACTTCTTTGTTTCTCTGCATAGGCATGTCAGAATCATCATAATTAGCTCCTGAAAGGACCTCAAGAAGTTATGTAGTCTGTCCTCTCATGCCAGAGAAAGACTGTTTGTGTGTTCTACTCTTAATAACCTTTAGTTACGGAGATCCCATAACCACCTTGAGCAATCTGTTCAATGTTTATTTAAACTTTAGGTTTTGAACCTCACCCTAATGTTTTATATAATTCTTAAAAAAAAAAAAAAAGATTAAAAATAATGTATGCTACTGCACACATTACAGCAGTTGAAAAACCTCTTAATGTTTCTGTGTCTGAGACACTGATTATGCCTAACAAAAGTTTAGAGACAGAGCCTGGGGCTGATCCTAAACACTTACAAGATCTATTTGATGTGAGTTGTCCCACAGAAATCAAGATGA